>NC_064849.1:107342859-107567455 GCF_024139225.1 Suncus etruscus | reverse complement strand
TCTAGCAGTTCTGCTTCTTCAGTGTTGTTTTAATTCATCTTCTGCACAAAATCATCATTTTTCCACATATATATTTATTTATTGTTTGTTTTTTTGACGTCTTTATTTTGGTATAGATATTGAAGTTTATGTCTCCTTTTTTATTTTATATTATTTTATCTTAACTTACTCTTTCTTTTTGCACTCTGGCATGATTTGAATTCAGAACTGAGACTATTGTGTGGTGCTTCTCTTTATTGCTCTAGGGCTCACTGGATATTTAATTTGACATTTATTTTTGTATTGCTATTTTTGTATTTATTTTTGTATTGTATTGTATTGTATATTTGTATTTGTATGTCCTCTCTCAAACTGAGGCTGTTAGCCACTAGAAGGACTCCGCCCATTTTCAGCATATTTTTATTAATTTTTAAAAATTTGTTTTGCTTAATCTTTACCTTATTCTATTGCCTTTCTTTCCCTCAAACAAAACCACATAACTGGATTTATCTAGGTTAGCCTCTCAAATAGAGGGAGAAACAAGGCAGGGCACCAGGACCAAACAGATGTATGATCACTGATAGTAAGCTAGACAAAGAAGGGACCTCCTACCCTAGCAGCTTGCGGGGTGATGGTGGGGGATGGGTTGCAGAAAGGAACGGGAAAGGGGGAGGACATATTTGGTGATGGGTATTCCCTGATTCAATGTTAATATATGTACCTAAAATACTAATGTGAAAGATATGTAAGCCACTATGATCAAAATAAAAATTAAAAAAAAAACTATCTCTGTAGTTCTCTGTGTGCTATGTTCTAACATTGCAACCAGCCAACTAATGTTAAAACGAATATTGAACCTTCAAATATATGAAACTGACATCTATTTGCATTGAATCTCAAATAAGCTAGTCTTGTGTGAATCTTTAAACTAGTTGGGTTCTTCTTTGCAGTATGAAATGAACTCAATGTCATCCATTTCCTACAGAAAGCAAATCAAATTATTGCTGTGAATTCAACCAGAACTTGAACTCTTTAAGAAAACTCAATATAAAAAGCTCAGTTATATTGCTCTTACCTTTGAACATTTCTTTCTTTTTTTTTTTTTTTTTTTTGGTTTCTGGGTCACACCCGGCATTGCTCAAGGGTTACTCCTGGCTGTCTGCTCAGAAATAGCTCCTGGCAGGCACGGGGGACCATATGGACACTGGGATTCGAACCAACCACCTTAGGTTCTGGATCTGCTGCTTGCAAGGCAAGCACTGCTGTGCTATCTCTCCGGGCCCACCTTTGAACATTTCTAATCAATGCTATTAAAAACATAAGCTAACAGTTTCTTACATCAGTGTGCAAAAGAATTGAACAAAAGTTTATGCTATTACCATTCTTTTCTTTTTTACCGCACCTTGTCGTCCTTAGGGCTTTCTTTGGGCTATTTAAGGATTACTTCTGGTAGATTCTGGAGGCCAGAGTGCTGGAAATCAATCCAGGATTTGCCTTGTGTCAAGGGCATCACTCTAGCCAGCCTATATTTTTTTCTTAACATTCTTTCTTCCCTGAGGCAGATTATGCTTTTCTCCTCCACAGCTTAATGTTTTTAAAAGTTTCTTTTAAATTGGTCTCTCAGACTAACAACTTTGATAACCATTGCTTAAGGTCTATTGGGAATAAATTAACATGAAATTTCTCTCCCTTATATAGACAGGGTCTGTGGCTCATTTATCAGCATGAGGAAGTTACAGAAGACAGACAACTATCACCCAAGTATCCCTTAAAAATTTAAAGGGGTGTAATCTTTAGTTGGGGGAAATGTTGCAGGCTAATACATAGGGGGGCCTGGTTATGAGCTTTTGGGAAATAAGAAAATTTAAGAATAAATTACCTAGCCCTGAATTAGCCTAAAGACATGAAGGCCACATCCTTTTGAGTTGCAAATTTTGAGATCTGTAGAAAGAAAACACTGAGACACCACCCAGATGCAGAAATCCTAGGACTCTTCCACAGAAGGAAACTCTACAGAAGAATCTAAATGTCTTGATGCGATTATGAAAGAACCATCAACACGTCAAAGCTGTGCCTGTGACAGTGCTGGCTCTGTATGTGGAGAACTCCAGACCAAACCACTCAGAAGAATTATACATAATCTCCACAAAACTATTCAAGCCTTGCCTTCTTTTGAACTCCTCTTTCTCTGTCTCTCTCAATCTCTCACTCACACACATGCTTGCTCTTTCACTCTCACTTGTTTGTTCTATCACTTTTTCTCTCCTCTATCTCTCTCCCATATCTATAGACTATTTTGCTTTTCACGCACACACACACACACACACACACACACACAAAACCTTGAGAGTCAGATCATTTGTTCTAGTGCTAAGTGCTTTAATATCTAATGGCCTGTGAAACAGCAATCCTTGAGCATTATTTAATTTATCTACTTGGCTTTTTTCTCCTCAAATAAAAACTCTAGTTGACTTTAGTTTGAAGCATCAAGATGTTCCCATGCACTTGAATCTAGAAATCAAATTTATAATGCTTCTCCCACTTTTTTTTGCCTTGGGCTATGGGGCAAATTTGACATAAGATGTTTTGCAGTTTATGTCTCCCAACTGCTTAAGAATAAAAGATATTATGACACACAAAAGTGAGCAAGCTTTTTAATAAAGGAGATTCTTTATTGGCTCATAAAAACTGCACAATAAGATTTTTCTTTGGTATTGTGGAAATTTTGCCAATCTTACTATGTGACAGTTTTACCCACCAGAGACCTTTTTAAAGGAGAAATCTTAAATTGTAAGCTTAATTTAGATTTTGTTTTTATCCATCATCATGGTTTAATGAAAACAATAGATTACTTGATAAATAGTTATGCAATTTAGTATTCTCCAAACAAAACTTTGAATAGAAAATGTGACCCATGGGGCCGAGCAGTGGCTCAGGGGTAGGGCGTTTGCCTTGCACAAGGCTGACCTAGGACAGTCCTCAGTTAGATCTCTCAGCATCCCATATAGTCCCCCAAGTCAGGGGTGATTTCTGAGTGCATAGCCAGGAGTAATCTCTGAGCGTCCATGGGTGCGGCCTAAAAAGGAAACAAAGATAGAAAGAAAAAGAAAGAAAGAAAGAAAAACAAAAAGAAGAAAGAAAAAAGAGAGAAACAGAGACGGAAACAAAGAAAGAATAAAAAAGAAAGAAAAAAAGAAAGAAAGAAAGAAAAAATGAGAGAAACAAAGAGAGAAGAACAAAGAAAGGAAGGAAGGAAGGAAGGAAGGAAGGAAGGAAGGAAGGAAGAAGGAAGGAAGGAAGGAAAGAAAGAAAGAAAGAAAGAAAGAAAGAAAGAAAGAAAGAAAGAAAGAAAGAAAGAAAGAAAGAAAGAAAGAAAGAAAGAAAGAGAGAGAGAGAGAGAGGAGAGAGAAAGAAAGAAAAAAGAAAGAAAGAAAGAAAAAGGAAGGAAGGAAGAAAGAAAAGAAAGAGAGAGAAAGAAAAGAAAGAAAGAAAGAAAGAAAGAAAAGAAAGAAAGAAAAGAAGAAAGAAAGAAAGAAAAAAGAAAGAAAGAAGGAAGGAAGGAAGGAAGAAGAAAGAGAGAGAGAAAGAAAGAAAAAGAAAGAAAGAAAGAAAGAAAGAAAGAAAGAAAGAAAAAAGAAAGAAAGAAAGAAAGAAAGAAAGAAAGAAAGAAAGAAAGAAAGAAAGAAAGAAAGAAAGAAAGAAAAAGAAAGAAAAGGAAGGAAGAAAGAAAGAAAGAAAGAAAGAAAGAAAAAAGAAAGAAAGAAAGAAAGAAAGAAAAAGAAAAAGAAGGAAGGAAGGAAGGAAGGAAGAAGGAAGAAAGGAAGGAAGGAAGGAAAAGGAAGGAGGAAAGAAAGGAAGGAAGGAGGAAAGAAGGAAGGAAGGAGAAAAAAGGAAGAAAGGAGGAAAGGAAGGAAGAAAGAAGAAAGAAAAAGAGAGAGAAAGAAAGAAAGAAAGAGAGAAAGAAAGAGAGAAAGAAAGAAAGAAAGAAAAAGAAAGAAAGAAAGAAAGAAGAAAAAGAAAGAAAGAAAGAAAGAAAGAAAGAAAGAAAGAAAAGAAAGAAAGAAAGAAAGAAGGAAGGAAGGAAGGAAGGAAGGAAGGAAGGAAGGAAGGAGGAAAGGAAGGAGGAAAGGAAGGAGGAAAGGAAGGAGGAAAGGAAGGAAGGAGGAAAGGAAAGAAGGAGGAAAAAAGGAAGAAAGGAGGAAAGGAAGGAAGAAAGAAGAAAGAAAGAAGAAAGAAAAAGAAAGAAAGAAAGAAAGAAAGAAAGAAAGAAAGAAAGAGAGAGAGAGAAAGAAAGAAAGAAAAAAGAAAGAAAGAAGGAAGGAAGGAAGGAAGGAAGAAAGAAAGAAAGAAGAAAGGAAGGAAGAAAGAAGAAAGAAAGAAGAAAGAAAGAAAGAAAGAAAGAAAGAAAGAAAGAAAAAAGAAAGAAAGAAAGAAAGAAAGAAAGGAAGAAGGAAGGAAGGAAGGAAGGAAGGAAGGAAGAAAGGAAGGAAGGAAAAAAAGGAAGAAAGGAGGAAAGGAAGGAAGAAAGAAGGAAGAAAGAAGAAAGAAAAAGAAAGAAAGAAAGAAAGAAAGAAAGAAAGAAGAAAGAAAGAAAGAAAGAAAGAAAGAAAGAAAAGAAAGAAAGAAAGAAAGAAAGAAAGAAAGAAAGGAAGGAAGGAAGGAAGGAAGGAAGGAGGAAAGGAAGGAAGGAGGAAAGGAAAGAAGGAGGAAAAAAGGAAGAAAGGAGGAAAGGAAGGAAGAAAGAAGAAAGAAAGAAGAAAGAAAAAGAAAGAAAGAAAGAAAGAAAGAAAGAAAGAAAGAAAGAAAGAAAGAAAGAAAGAAAGAAAGAAAGAAAGAAAGAAAGAAAGAAAGAAAGAAAGAAAGAAAGAAAGAAAGAAAGAAAATGCGATCCTATGAATGAATGAATGAATAAATGAACAATGGTGGTTGGATAATGGTAGAGAGATATATGCTCAGAATTAAATAAAAAGTTTACTCCGCTGTAATTCTGTGCCTAAGCCAAAAACAAAGTAAAGCATAGTCATTAGTTAAAGTTTATTATATCCAATTAAATGCTTTAAAAATTTATAGATTTTCTACTACGCTCTTTCACCACACACCTGCTTTTATCCTTCCACCTGAGTTTGTTAAGCTAACAGGAAAATCAAGTAATCTTGATTTATTTTCATTGATAGGTTTTCTAGATTTACAATTGAGTATTCCTGTTAATAACAAAATCCATCAAATTAAAACATTGAGTCAATGTCTTTTTTTAAAGTAAATTAATAAATAAAAGTCTTTGGCAAGAACAGCATGCTTCCAAACATATAATAGATGTTTAAAATAAATTTACTAAATTAAACTCTTGCCCACAAAGCACATAAATTGCAGCTTAAAGAGGATACTGTGTGAATGCATCTCTGTAATGACCCAGTTCAGCTGGGCAGATGAAAGTCTGGGGCATAGCGTGTCCGTGTCTTGATCCATCTGCCACCAGTCACTTGTGGAAAGAAGCTTCTGTTTTTTGTCAGCCAGCAATAGGAAGCAAACCAGGATTTAGTAGCTGCTAAAGTACCAAAGGAAAGGGCACGGTATACACCATTCATGTCAATTTAGGGATGGGATCCTGACTACTTTATCCTCTCCATCTGGTAGATAAACACTCTCTGCTCTTTTGTTTTAGATAGTACCTCACTAAGTTAGGGGAAAATATTTTCAATAAGCTGCTTAATGAACACAACTAATAAGAATAAAAATATAACTGATACCTATTTTAACCCAGAAAGCTTATTTATAAATCAAGACAATTATATGTGACTCAAATTTATTCTCAACTAGCAGGATTAATTATTTTATTACATCATATAGCTGAGTCTTAATTTTATCAAGATACTATTATTATGTGTAGAGTTTAACTTTACATAATCATAACCAAAATAAAAGATGAAAATAAATTCTTCAGTTGAGAAAGGAATGGTTTAATTTCATTTTTAACCAAAAAGGAAATTAAATTTTAAGATATTCAAAAATTATTATTGATTCAAAATTAGAGGCCTACCAAAATGGAAATTATCTATCTATAGTCATTAAGTATGAAATTTGAAACTATGAGACCATGTGAACATGCTTTTTATTTTAAACCTTTAGATCGATCCTTTCGTTTGTTAAATAAGTCACATCTCTTCTGATTTAGAAAAGAACAATACAATTAATTGTAAGCACAATAAAGTGTGTATAATACAATTGTGAGATCTTAACATCAGTATTTTCTAAAAGTAGCATTTCAAAAATAAAGTTTTAAGTAAACTACACCAGTAGCTATTTGGGGAAGAAATGGAGGGAGGGAGAAAAGGTGAAGAGGTAATGGGTAGCATTCAGACTGTACGTCTAAGGGAAATAAAGATACTACTTAAAGATATTGCTTGTGAATGAAAGATTGTTTTAGGAGAAAGAAAATTTGATTAGGTCTAGCATGCTCCAGCTTTGTTGCATGTTTGTTTTTTGGGGGAGTGGTATTTTGAGCCATGCCTGATGTTGCTCTAAGTTTTTTCCTGGCTCTGTGCTCAGGAATCACTCTTTTTTGGGGGGTGGGTGTCACATCCGGCAGCGCTCAGGGGTTACTCCTGGCTCTATGCTCAGAAATTGCTTCTGGCAGGCTTGGGGGACCATATGGGATGCCGGGATTCGAACCACCATTCTTCTGCATGCAAGGCAAATGCCTTACCTCCATGCTATCTCTCCGGCCCCAGAAATCACTCTTGGTGGTTCTTGGAGAATCATATGTAGTTATGGGGATCAAACAAAATTTGACTGCATCCAAGGCAGTGTCTTATTCCCTATACTATATCTTTAGCTTCTATATGCCCTGTTCTTAGATACTTCCATCATTTTTAAGAAAAAACTGATAAAAATAGGAAATAATTTTGAGGTTTTATGTTTTATGCAATTATTCACTTGTAAAATGTTTGAATGAATATTATTGTTAGTTAAGTGATGCAATAAAAATATTTTATGGGGCTAAAACAATAGCACAATGAGTAGGACATTTGCGTTGCACACAGTTTGATCTGCAGCATACTATATGGTCTCCTGAGCCTGTCAGAAGTGATCTCTGAGCGCAGAGCCAGGAGTAATACCTAAGCACTGTCAAGGGTAACCCCAAAATTTAAAATATTTTTCTTTATATAAGGTAAAATAGAATATTAGCTTTGTGAGATACATGCTAAAAATAAAACAAATATGCATTTAACCAAGTATAAAGAACAATATATTTTTCAAGTAAACAAAAAAGATATAGTGGGGCTGGAGAAATAGCACAGTGGTAGGGTGTTTGCCTTGCATGCGGCTGACCCAGGATGGATCTCGGTTTGATCCCCAGCATCCCACATGGTCTCCCAAGCCAGGAGCGATTTCTGACCATCACCAGGTGTGGCCCAAAAACGAAATAAAATAAAAAAAAAAGATATAAGAAAGAAGTTCTAAATGAAAGATGAAGTGTTACAAATGATTCTTTAAAAATTTCAAGGATCAAACCAATCATATACCAACAAGTTTTACAACAAAAACAAATTAAGGGACCAGATCAATAGTACAGTGAGTTGGGCATTTGCCTTATAGAAGGCAAACCAGGTTCATACCCAGCATCCCTTAAGGTTCTTCAAGCCCAAGAGTGAACCAGAATGAGCCCTGAGCACTACTGTATATGATCAAAAACAAAAAAAAATAATTTTAATAAATTTTAATATCACATATTTTACTAATCTAAACACATGTATATATCATATATGTACATATATAACATGTGCATATATAACTACCAAACTAAATTATGATGAGATGAAATAGTGTACTTTCCAATGTTATTGTTACTTCCCCAAGGTAACATTACTAATGTTAATAATAAGGCAATAATTGTCAATTATTCCCATACAATATTCATACAATATTCATTCAAATTTTTAAGATATTTTTCTCTCTTCTTTCAGTAGTGTGACATTTTATTACACATTGTTATTTTTATAATTTTGTTAGACATTTGGGAAGTATTTTCTAAGCAAAGGAATTTATGAAACAGTGAATGAATAGGTACTGATGGTTCAAGCAAAATAATAAGACATAGGTTTTACTGGAGTCTATTTAAAGCAAGTATTATAATAAAGTAAAAGATGTTTGTAGATAAAATTAGTGTTATCATTACAATCCATCTCCCAGGTCAATTTCAGTGCTTTGTTTTTACTCCTAAAGCTAAGAACTATTAATACTACTTCTACAAATAAAATTAGGAAAGGCAAGGATCCATGTGTGTCATTTTCTAACTTCTCCTTCTTTGGAAATGACAGCTCAACTTTAGCTGAATATAGCCAGACAACTTCTAAAGATATAACTAAAAACATTTAAGTTGCCAAAAATTTTTTCCAAAAAAATAACAAAGATTAGGACAAGAAAATTATGTAAATAAGATGTGAAAAAGGCATAACAGTTCATCAAATCTCTTCTGTGAAAATGCTCTCTTAAATGTTGACCTAAATTCTCATCAGGCTCAATTTTAAAAGCAACTAGTGGTGCAAATCCCACTTTTTACCCCTGGGAGGAGGTTGTGCAAGCCAGTTTCATTGCTTCTAGTGAAAAATAAACCTTTTTTTGATAAAAAAAAAAAGTTTATTTTTCAATTGTGTAATTTATTATAGTATAATCATATCTTATTAATCTATGTTTTAGGTTTTATAAATAATAATAAAAGATATGTCTTATATATAACAATAACAAGTAAGCTTATAGCAATAGTTTAATTCAATTAAGTTGAGTTATAAAGCAATAATTTTACTCTTTGCATTAAAAGATTTACCTAAAAGAGACAATATTTTATTCTAGGTTTAATGTTTTCTTTCTGCTCTACAAAAGTGTTTAACTTATAAGGAAAAATAATTTGGGATTATTATTTTATTCTTTATTATTTCAGCACTCAGTATTTATTAATATTTGGTATTATCCTTTTGGTAATTTATATCTAGTAAAGTCAATTCAAGAGAATCCAATTTCTTTTGCTATGATAAAAACGAGCTTAATGGGGGCTGGAGAAATAGCACAGTGATAGGGAGTTTGCCTTGCATGTGGCCAATCCAGGATGGACCTGGGTTCGATTCCTGGCTTCCCATATGGATCCCTGAGCCTGCCAGGATCGATTTCTGAGTGTAGAGCCAGGAGTAATCCCTGAGTGTAACTGGGTGTAGCCCAACAACAACAACAACAACAACAAAAACGAAGTTTAATGGAATACCAACTAAAGAGCAATCTATTGGAGTTGGGAAGATTTGGGGTTATATAAAAAATTATAAAAGTTCATTATGTTTATAATTTTAATAGTAATTTTTCTGAAAAATCTTGCAAATATCATCAAACATGTTATCTTTTAATATAAGTAAAATAATTCCTGAATAAATGGATAAGTAAATAGTATCCTTTTATCTCAAATATTTACCAAGCTTTTTGCCTATATTTTATACCATTGGAACAGCTTTTAATTGAATATACTTAAAATGACTTAACTTTGCAACAAATATATTTTAAGTAATATTTATCTGATAAATTTTACAATTTACCCCCAAGATACACAAATGTATAAGACTTGAATCATTTCATGATTTCAAAATATTTTATATTTTACATGTAAAAAAACTATACTATCATAGAGCATTATAAATCTATAATAGCATCCTTTCATAGGGCCTGAATTTCAAAAATATTTCTGTCTTCTAATATTACAAATATACTATATTTTAATTTATCTATCCATAGACTATTCTCTTAATATATAAATCTACTTTATATGATTATAGATATTACAAGCAAGTAAATTTTCAAAAACTAGTTTTATTTTTTATTTTTTTGGGGGGGCCACAAAAAGGGCTCAGAAATTGCCCCTGGCTTGGGGGACCATATGGGACGCTGGGGGATCGAACCGTGGGGGATCAAACCGCGTTCTTTCCTTGGCTAGCGCTTGCAAGGCAGACACTTTACCTCTAGCGCCACCTTGCCGGCCCCTATTTTTGATATTTCTAATAGAGGTTCCATTCAACATACTTCAGTAAGCAAGAAAAATGAATAAATTAATGCAAATCAAATAAGATCATATAATAACATGGATACTATCTAAAGTATCCTTTCCTATTAAAATTGTGGTGAGAATTCAGTTCAACAGTTAAGAGTGCATTTTCACAGGAGAAATTTGATGACCTGTTATGCTTTTTCCAGTTTTATTTAAAAGAGTTTTAAGTACTCACTTTACAGGATGTACTCCTGAATATTTTTGCATTTCTAACATTTTCAAAAGTTGACTTTTATAAATCTTAAGTTTTATATTGATTCAAGTGAAGTATATTATATTTAGGTCTAATTACTTTCTTTGGTTACTAAATTGAGTATATCTGATCTCTCTTCTACAAAATAGTTAAGAAAAAATATTCTTTGAGTCAATAAAGAGATTTATGAAACTTTGACCATTGTAAAATTTTTCTACATTTATCCTCCAACACAATTAATTAGCATCATCTATTTTTGTTTATGATTTTTCAGTTTCTTGTACATGTGACTCTGTTTTGCATCCAACGCAATTATAATTAATTTGCAAGGAAAAGTTCATGATCCACTGTTTCAGATGCTTCAGTGAAGCCCAAATGCATGACGTAGGTTCCATCTTCTTCGTCCAATTAGTTTTGTAACTCTATCAAACAAGTCTATTATCATGGTCTGGCATGATTTGTTCTTTAGAGAGCATGCTGCTCAAGGTTCAAGTTTCCATTGTTTTTTAACTGCTTACACTCCTGGTAGGCTCAGGGGACCATATGGGATGCCAGGATTTGAACCACCGATCTTCTGCATGAGAGGCAAAGGCCTTACCTCCATGCTATCTCTCCGGCCTCATGTAAACATCTTTATACTTCTATTTATATAATAATTGAAGTGATAGACTTTATTGGTCCTATGATCATAGGGACAATAAATAGTATATTCTCCATAAAATCCTTAATATTTGAAGCAATATCTGGCTAATGTAAAAATTATCAGTTAGTATATACTGATTTAAGTTATGTGTGAATCTAGCATTAGCGCTAAAGTTCCAGCAGAGAAGAACTAGTAGATCTATAATATGAGATTTATTATAAGAACCTGGCATGAACAACTATGAAGACTGTCCAGGCATATCTCAGATCCATAAGACATGAGCCAGGAAGAACTGGCTAAAATTATTTGGCTGAATTGGTAGATTATTTCCTTTTCTGAGGGAAAAATCAGCTCTAATCTTTCTGTCCTTTTATCTGGTGGAATAAAGCCCATTCAATTTATTTAGAACAATTCTTTTCCTAAAGACAACTAATAAATAAATCTTAATCACATCTATAAAACTTAATATAAATGTCTAGAAGTGATTATAAAATGAGCAGCTATAGTCTAGCCAAGTTGATGCAACAAAATCAACTTAAGCAAATAGAGCATGCATTATGACTGCTAGTGATCACTAAGAATTTAAACAGAAGTAATTACATGTTTTCAGAAAGTATATTTATTTTAATTTATCACATGTTTAAAAGTCAATTTAATTTTAGGGTTTTCATATATATTATTCTTTGTAATGACTTAAGAATCTACGACTTTATTCTTATTTTACAGAAGAGATATGAGATCAAAGAAAGACTTTCTAAATTAAACTAGTGAGGGTTAAAACTAAAATAACTCTGCAGTACAGGATTGCAAACTATAGTTCCTAAAAGGGAAAAAGGGGGGACAAAAAGAAGGAGAAAAAGGAGGAGGAGGAAGAAAAGGAAAAGGGGGAAATTATCTGTCATAGAGGCAGGCTGCTATGGGGTAAGGTGGGGTGCGAGGAAAGACAGGCGGGAAAATGAGGAAATTAATGGTGGGAAATGAACACTGATGAAGGGGTGGGTATTACAACATTTATGATTGAAATTTAACTATCTACAACTTTTAACTCTGTGATTTTATTAAAAAATTAAAATATGCTTGTGCTGGGGGCCGAAGTGATAGAACAATGGCAGGGCATTTGCCTTGCATGCAGCTGACCCTGGAGGATGCGGGTTCAATTCCTGGCATTCCATATGATCCCCTGAGCTTGCCAGGAACGATTTTTGAGTGCAAAGCTAGGAGTAACCCTGAGCACCCCTGGATATGGCCCAAAAAAACAAAACAAAACAAAAAATATGCTTATGCTGAAGCCCTAACTTTCTAAACTATAATCCTTATACAAAATTATTAAACAGAAATTAGGATAAGGCAAATCAATTTTAAACTGTCATTTTAGGAAAATATTTTAATCTCACTTCAATACACTTGTTTCTCCCTTCCACATTCTATTGATGTGTTTATTTGAGTCATTCCTCATTTCTCCTGCAAAACACTGAAAGAAAATATATGATTGCTTAAGATAATGATTATAAAGATATTTATTGTTATTCATGTCTTATTTCGACAGAATATTTTAAATCCACGAGTACTTTTTAAAACTAACAACAGTAGGAAAACAAATTTTTATGCTTAACTGTCAGACCTTATGCTAAAATTATTATTGATTTTTTATTGTAAGAATTTATTCAAGGGCCCGGAGAGATAGCACAGCGGCGTTTGCCCTTGCAAGCAGCCAATCCAGGACCAAAGGTGGTTGGTACGAATCCCAGTGTCCCATATGGTCCCCCGTACCTGCCAGGAGCTATTTCTGAGCAGACAGCCAGGAGTGACCCCTAAGAGCTGCCGGGTGTGGCCCAAAAACCAAAAAAAAAAAAAAAAAAAAAAAAAAAAGAATTTATTCAAGAGACAAAATTGATTAACATTAATGAGGTAAACTAACATAACATAATATAGTAACGTAACATATAATATAATTAATATAATATAATAATACATGTAAGTCAAAAAAAGTTTCTGATTAAAACACAATTTTTTTTTTTTTTTTTTTTGGTTTTTGGGCCACACCCAGCGGCGCTCAGGGGTTACTCCTGGCTGTCTACTCAGAAATAGCTCCTGGCAGGCACGGGGGACCATATGGGACACCGGGATTCGAACCAACCACCTTTGGTCCTGGATCGGCTGCTTGCAAGGCAAACGCCGCTGTGCTATCTCTCCGGGCCCAACACAATTTTTTTCATAATGGCTTACATATCTTTCACAGTAGTATTTTAGGTACATATTAATATTGAATCAGGGGAATACCCATCACCAAATATGTCCTCCCCCCATCCCAGTTCCCTTTTTACAACCCATATACCCCACCATCACCCCTCCCCTCCCCCCCCCCCCCCCCCCGCTGCTAGAGTAGGTGGACCCCGCTTTGTCTGGCTTACTATTAGTGATCATATATCTGTTTGGTTTTGGAACCCTCACTTGTTTCCCCCTCTATTTAAGAGGCAGAGCTAGATAAATCGAGGTATGTGGTTTTGTTTGAAGAAAAGAAAAGCAATAGATTGGGGTACAAAATAAGAGAGAAAAAAAAAAAGAAGTCGAATACACTGAAAATGGGCGGAGTCCCTCTAGAGGCTTCCAACCTCAGTTTGAGAGAGGATGTGAAAAAGGTAATTGAAACAACACAACAATACAGAAAGAAATATCAAATTAAATACCCAGTGAGCACTACAGCAATAAAGACAAGCACCACACAATACACTTGGTTCTGAAATCAAATCATGCTCGAGTGCAAAAAGAAAGAGAAAGATAAGATAAAATAAAATAAAATAATATTGGAAACATCAACTTCAATCTCTACACGAAAATAAAGATGTTTAAAAAATCGATCAATCGCTAAATAAATATGTGGAAAAATTATTGTTTTGTGCTTTTTTTTTTCTTTTCTTTTTCCCCCTGCATAGGCACAGTAACTATTGGGGATATTATAGAGGGAATTCCCTTGGCCTAGGAAATATAGGGTTTCTCCACCCCTGAAGTATACTGTCATGGGATTAACTGTAGACTCCTTGCATGATCATTTCACTCTCCCCTTGTTGCTTTCGTGGTGTATGGAGACTTCTGCTTTGTCTTGGATGGTAAAATCAGACCTCTGTATCTAGAGATCTTGGTGGCTGTGCAGCTCAAGGAATGGAGCTTATGAAGTCTTTATGGTTCTAGCAGTTTTGCTTCTTCAGTGTCATTTTAATCCATCTTCTGTAGTTGGTGGTCTTGGTCATTATGTAGCTCCTAGGATGGAGCCTGGAATAAAGTCTTTCGTTACATTTCCTGAAGAACCATTCAGTTGTGGTTGTCTCAGTCTGACCTCTGGAATTTGAGATCTTGTTTGTTGAACAGATCGTAGACCAAAAGCTAGGCTAGAGCTTTTAGTTGCTGTTGTTGCTGTTGGTCCCTGGATGCGTACTGTCCTGTCTTGGTTGCAACAACCAGTCATCTGTATATAGTGATCTTGGCTTTTGCACAGATCAAAGGGTGACATGTTTTCTGATTATAAAGATATTTATTGTTATTCATGTCTTATTTCAACAGAATATTTTGAAATCCACGAGAGTGCTTTTTAAAACTAACAACAGTAGGAAAACAAATTTTTTTATGCTTAACTGTCAGAGCTTATGCTAAAATTATTATTGATTTTTATTTAACTTTATTTAATGCCTGGGTCTGGTTTTAGTAATTTTCATAACTAAAATGTAATAAAATATTTCTCTTTAGTATATGATATATTATTTCTTCATTATAATTAATTTATTATTCTACTTTTTCTACTGTCTTACTATTTAGTTTCCTTATTTGCATGGCTAAGTCTTTAACTACCGTTTAAATATGTTTCTGATTATTAGAAGCATGTAGAGATAATTGTGAGTGTTAGAAATAAACTTACCTTCATACAAACAAATAAAATGTTGTTAAGAATTTTTGTGCTATTTAAAAGCCTAAATTTTATAAAAGTTAAACCTTTGATAATTTACTTGTGAATTTGATAATGGATCAACTTTTTATTATTTTTTATAAACCTAAAAGTTATGATATAATAATATCTTAAGAAATAGTTGTTCATTAAAAAGAAGAATGCCTCATTTTTGTTCTTTCATAACAAAAACAACCCTTTTCTATTATTTAACATAATTTTCTCCTATTTAATATTAGCACTACAATGCTAGCTATAAATTCTGTGATAGAAAAGGGAGAGAACTTGTAGAAACATCCAAATACAGTCCAAAAAAGAAGAAAGTCTTCCCAAAAGAAAGGAAAATGAAAACAGATGCAGTGTCATCCTCCATTATGTTTGCTCGTGCATGGTTCTTGCTAAAGAACAGTCATTCAATCTGCTTTGAATTATTTGTCACTTGGCTTCTTTATATTTCCATGCCCCTATTTTGCATTTTGTTCACTACTCATTGTGTTACACAATCTACATTTTGCAAAAATAATGCTAATATATGTTCTTACCAACTTTTGAACTATGTATGGTCAAGTTTAAAACTTTAGCAAACATTGATGTTTTAGACTTTCCAACCAAACTTGATCAATTTGGGGTTTGAGTTCACTTGCTCTTGGCCTCACTGAATGAAAGAGGCCAATGATTTGGACTTTAAAAGGCTTATAAAATATTCAAAAAGCTTCTTACACATCAAATAGCTCTTAAGACAGAACATTTTGATGAGTTTAGTGTAAATGAATCAGAAGCATATGGATTAAATTTACCTTAAAATACTCCTGGGTTTAAGAATTAAGAGAAAATGTGCTTGGCAAAACACATTTTGGGTTTTGCCTAACCCAGAACATTGGAAAAATAGTTCAAGATGTTTGACGAACCCAAAACATGGCTGGGTTCACCCATCCCTAATCCCCTGTGGTAATAGCAAAGGACAGGCCAGGGCAGTTTTAGGTGCATAAATCTAGTTCAGGTTTTTATCATGGTCATCCCACAACTATTGGATAATATGAGGATTTTTGCCTTGTCTAAATGAAATCTGTGCTATGTGTTTTTTTTATAATTTCTGTTTTAATGATTATAGAGCTATTTTTGTATAGGGAATGGTTTTGCATAATAAACAAGTATCTGTGTACCAACTTAATAAAAATTTCATAAGATCTATGATTTTGTATAGAAGATCAAAGTGAATTTAAACATTAATCTTAATGACAGTTACTTGAACGAGTAGTAAATAATTTCTACCTTTTAAATTAATAAAAATATATGCAAAGAGTCTGGCTTGGGAGGAAAATCAACACAGAATAATAATACTCTTAATATTTGTTGATCTTTAAACTTACAAATAAGACTGACATTTTACCACAATGAGTTTCAAGATAGAAAGTGCATTCCAGGATCAAGCTATAGAACAGTAGGCATTTGTCTTGCATGATACTCGGAATCCTATATGGTCCCCCAACCCTACCAAGAGAGATTTCTGAGGACAGAGCCAGGAGGAACCTTTGAGCACTGCTGAGTATGGACAAAATATCCCCCAAAAGAAAGTGTATTTCATGGAAAGAAATTTATTATGTTGTAGAAAAATAATCAGTTATTTTAACCAGTGTGATAAGTCACTAAAACACTATTATATATGTTTGTGTATACATATATGTATATGTGTGAGTGTATAAAACTAAATATTTTAAATTAGCTATTTAAATAAGTTACATTTATTTTTCAAGAATTGTAAGGTAATTAATTCAAAATAAATAATTTATAGAAAATGAATATTAGAAAATATATTGCTAATAACAAAACTACAATAACACTTTTATTAAATTACTTTTATTTAAACACCATGGTTATAAGGTTGTTCATAGTACAATTGAGGTTTTTTCCACAGTTACAGAGTTGTTCATGATTGAGTTTCAGACATACAATGTACAACAACCTTCATCAATGCACATTTCCTGCCATCAATGTCTGCAATTTCCTTCCCTCTGGATCAAATTCTCTCTCTCTCTCTCTCTCTCTCTCTCTCTCTCTCTCTCTCTCTCTCTCTCTCTCTCTCTCTCTCTCTCTCTCTCTCTCTCTTTCTCTCACTCACTCCTGCTCTCTTTCTATCTCTCTCTTCTCTCTCTCTCAGAAAATGTTTGAAATATTGTTACTGAGGGGGTTTCATGCATATTACTTATCTCCTTTCAGTATCCAAGAACTACAACATTTTAAAATAATTTCTTTTCCATCAGCCCTTAAATTCTGAAACCTGATAACACTAAAGACACTTTTAGTTTCCTGAAAGGATGTCATAAAAATATGCACTAAAGACTTAAAATTTTACGTTAACACTAGCCCTTCATTTATAGTCTATTTATCCCTTTTAACCATTTTATTGAGGTACCATCATTTACAATACTATTAATTATATTTTAAAAGCATACATAATTCCGATACCACAACAACAACCAAAGTCCACTTCTTTCCACCAAGTTCCAAAGACCTTCCTAGTGTCCCACTATGTAAATTCAGTTCTGTTGGCCAAATCTCCAGTTCTGATGACTTTGACGATTTGTTTTCCCATTACTATGTTTCTTTTTCATCAGACAGATGAAAGAATTATTTTTTAAAAAATATGCATATTGTAGAGGTGTCAAACACACATATAGCTCAATAGCATTAAACTCTTGGAATACCAAAAAATTATAAACCAATACTAAATTAATAAAATTAAGTTATTTCAAAAACATTGTATCTTTTTTCCACGTATAGAAATTTAAGAACATTATGAATATTGCTATATATTTAAATGTTTTCATGAAATAGTTATAAAAGAAGCAGTACTTTGCAGAAGCCAGGTCCCCTGCTTGTGACGTCAGGCTGAGAAAATCTATAAAACTACGCCTGCACAGTGGGGCCCGACTGTGAAAAATTGTGAGTGCTGCCTGTGTGTGTGTGTCTGTCTACTGTCCCGTCGCGTGAACCTCTTGGGAGTGGGCCAAAAAGAGGCTCCAGCAGAGCATGGCCACTCCTCTTCACTACGCGGCTTTGCGCTCTTTCTAAGGAAAGACTTCGGATGGTCTTCTCTGCTGAAGATTTGATCCTGTGTGAGGCTTCATCCATGGAGGACTCCCCTCCCTTGGAGGCAAGTCGACCCATCCAGAAAGGGTGGAGCCAGAGGAGTGTGGCTGCATACATCATTTAGCCAATGAATACCACCACAACAGGTAGAAAAACCCACAATACAAGTGTGACAATGGGGAAACAACGCAGGCCAGCATCAGACATAGAGAATGAAGATGACAATTCTGTTGACCAAATAATGACCAACCAACTAATCAACCTCTCACATAAGGACTTAGGACAAGCAATATGGAAGATGCTCAAAGAACTCAAAGAAACCATGGATCGAGTTGAAGAGAACACTAATAAGAACCAGGATAATATGAAGAAATCACAAAAATCTAAACTGAAATAACATGTCTATTAACCGGCTTGAAAAACTCAGTAAAAGAAGTGAATGATAAAATGGATTAGCTCTGGGACAGGGTATCAGTAGCTGAGAATACACTTGGTGCTGTGGAAGATGAGATACATAACAATTCCATACAGTGGGAGAGATTGGAAAAAAAAATTAAAGCAAATAAACAGACAGTGGAAAAATTAGTCAAAGAATGGGAACAGATGAAAATAGAAGTCTATGATAAGATCAACAGAAACAACTTAAGAATCATTGGAGTCCCAGAGACCCAGGAAGAAAATTTCCAGGAAGAATCAACGGTCAAGAACATCACTAAAGAGAAACTTCCAGAGCTAAAGAATATATGTGATCAAATCCTGCATGGTCGAAGAGTACCAACCAAAAGAAACCCCAGAAAAAATACCCTAAGATACATCCTAGTCACAATGACGAATCCCACGGATAGAGACATAATTCTGAAAACAGCAAGATCAAAAAGGGAAATTACATGCAAGGGAGCATCCTTGAGATTTAGAGCAGATCTGTTACCAGAAACACTCAAAACCAGAAAGCAGTGGGGGGATATTGTGACAAGACTGAATGAAATGAATGCTTCACCTAGAATACTGTACCCAGCAAAACACACTTTCCGGTTTGACGAAGGCATACATGGTTTCACAGACAAACAACAGCTCAGAAACTTTGCAGACTCAAAACCAGTTTTAAGAGAAAAACTGGAAGACTTAATTTAAGACAAAACTAACCAAAAGACACACCAAATTTCTATATAAAAATAACATTGAGCCTGGAGAGATAGCACAGCGGTATTTGCCTTGCAAGCAGCCGATCCAGGACCAAAGGTGGTTGGTTCGAATCCCAGTGTCCCATGTGGTCCCCCGTGCCTGCCAGGAGCTATTTCTGAGCAGACAGCCAGGAGTAACCCCTGAGCACTATCGGGTGTGGCCCAAAAAAACAAAACAAACAAACAAACAAAAATGGCATTAAATCCCAGGACAATTCTTTCTCTCAACGTTAATGGACTAAGTGCACCAGTTAAGAAACACAGAGTGGCTAAATGGATCAAAAAACTCAATCCAACCTTCTGCTGCCTACAAGAAACGCACCTGAATAGTCAGAACAAACAGACTCAAAATAAAAGGCTGGAGAAAAATTATCCAAGCAAACAACACCCATAAAAAAGCTGGAGTGACCATACTAATATCAGATAATGCAAACTTTATACTCAGGAAGGTTGTAAGGGACAAAGATGGACATTTTATATTAATCAAAGGGTATGTAGAGCAGGAAAAAATAACTCTCCTAAACATCTATGCACCGAATAAAGGGCCAGCAAAATACTTAATACAATTGTTGACAAGTCTAAAAAATAATATCAATAACAACACAATAATTGTGGAGGACCTCAACACAGCTTTGTCAACACTGGATAAGTCAACCAGACTGAAACTCAACAAGAATATACTAGACCTGAGGAAAGAAATGGAAGAAAGAGGCCTAGTGGATATATATAGGACACTCCATCCCTAGAAACCTGGATACACATTCTTCTCCAATGTACACGGGACAATCTCCAGGATAGACTACATGCTGGCACATAAAACATACCTCCATAATATCAAGAGGATAGAAATTTTGCAGACTACCTTCGCTGACCACAAGGCTCTGAAATTAGTTGTGAATTCCAAAGGGACACAGAAGAAAAACACCTGGAAGTTAAACAGCCTCATACTGAATAACCAGTGGGTCTGAGATGAAATCAAGAGGATATCAAAAGGTTCCGGTAAATAAATGACAATAAAGACACAAACTATCAGAACTTATGGGACACAGCAAAAGCAGTACTGAGAAGAAAATATATAGCTTTGCAAGCACACATCAGGAAGGAAGAAGGAGCTTACCTGAGTAGCTTAATGACACAGCTAATAGAACTAGAAAGTGCTCAACAGAAGGACCCAAAAATAGGAAGACAGAAGGAAATAACAAAGCTGAGAGCAGAAATCAACGAAGTGAAAATCCAAAAAACAATCTGAAAGCAGAAGTTGGTTTTTTGAAAAAATTAACAAGATTGATAGACCACTGGCAAAACTAACAAAGAAAGAGAGAGAGAGAAACTTGATAACTCATATTAGGAGTGAAAAAGTAGAGATCACAAATGATATGGCAGAGATTCAAAGGGAAATCAGAAACTACTTTGAGAAACTCTACACCACTAAAACTGAGAACCTGGAAGAAATGGATAAATTCTTGGACTCTTATAATCTTCCATGGTTGAAGGAAGAGGATGTAGCATATCTAAACACCCCCATCACTATTGGTGAAATTAAAACGGTAATCAAATGTCTGTCCAAAATCAAAAGCCCAGGCCCAGATGGATTCACTAATGAATTCTTTCAAACTTTCCAAGAGGAACTACTACCAATCCTGGCAAGACTCTTTCATGAAATTGAACAAATGGAAACACTTCCAAATAGCTTTTATGAAGCCAACATCACCTTGATACCTAAGCCAGACAGAGATGCTACGAAAAAAGAAAATTACAGATCAATATCGCTGATGAATGCAGATGCAAAGATCCTCAACAAAATCCTGGCAAATAGGATTCAATGCCTCATTAAGAAGATTATCCACTATGATCAAGTAGGTTTCATCCCAGTAATGATCCCTAAACACAGATCCAGGAGTAAACTTTGAGTACTTTGTGTCTGGCCTCTCAAAAAAAACAAACAAACATGATTTCATTTTTCATAACATAGTAAAATATCTTAATTTTCTAAGAGTAAACAGACAAATCTCTTAGTAAGCTAATTAATGAATGGATATCATACTACATGCTAAGTGTTGAGAAGTAAACCGGCTTCAAGACCATAAATTCCCTAACCCCTTACCTGTGCCTCAGATTATCATTCCTTTAAACTTAAATGATAATCTATGTTGACAGAGTATTCATATTGACATGCTCTTTACATGGAATTTTTGTTCTCTACCCTTTCTTTCTCTTCTAGCTCATAGTCATCTGATAGGTAGCTCTAATTCTTATGGGCTTTTCTTTGTATGTAAATCTCTTTTCTGATCTTGCTTCTTTTATTATCCTGTCTCTATCTTTTATCATCCTGAGTATAATATATCTTGGGGTTTTAGTTTTTATTTGAGTCTATTTTTGCTAGGACCAGTCAGGCCTTTTGGATATCTGTGCCTCTACTCCTCAACTCTGGAAAATTCTTTTTTTTTTTTTTCTGCACCTTTTTCCAACCTCATTTTTTTTCTTTTTTTATTTAAACACTTGATTACATACATGATTGTGTTTGGGTTTCAGTCATATAAAGAACACCACCCATCACCAGTGCAACATTCCCATCACCAATATCCCAAGTCTCCCTCCTCCCCACCCGACCCCCGCCTGTACTCTAAACAGGCTCTCCATTTCCCTCATACATTCTCATTATTAGGACAGTTCAAAATGTAGTTATTTCTCTAACTAAACTCATCACTCTTTGTGGCGAGCTTCCTGAGGTGAGCTGGAACTTCCAGCTCTTTTCTCTTTTGTGTCTAAAAATTATTATTGCAAGAATGTCTTTCATTTTTCTTAAAACTCATAGATGAGTGAAACCATTCTGCGTTTTTCTCTCTCTCTCTGACTTATTTCACTCAGCATAATAGATTCTGTGTACATCCATGTATAGGAAAATTTTATGACTTCATCTCTCCTGACAGCTGCATAATATTCCATTGTGTATATGTAGCACAGTTTCTTTAGCCATTCGTCTGTTGAAGGGCATCTTGGTTGTTTCCAGAGTCTTGCTATGGTAAATAGTGCTGCAATGAATATAGGTGTAAGGAAGGGGTTTTTGTATTGTATTTTTGTGTTCCTAGGGTATATTCCTAGGAGTGGTATAGCTGGATCATATGGGAACTCGATTTCCAGTTTTTGGAGGAATCTTAACTCTGATTTCTTCAGTTATTGGCTCTTCATCAGATTCACCTTCCTGTTCTTCAAAGACATTGATGATTCTTATGTTGTCCCTCTTAAACTCAACCCATAATGTTCTTGAGTGAAATTCATTTCCTTTCTGCTGTTTTCTAGAGGTTTCCTGCATCTAATCTTAGAGATTTTTATCTTTTTTACAGCTGCCGTTATTCTGCTGCCCAGATCTATTGAGTTTCTTTATATCACTACCTTACTCTACATTTCTGTCATTTTTGAGTGTGTTTTTTATGTTTACTGCCTACTCATGCCATCATTCCTTTGCACTCACTGACATCATGGGGTCACTAAAGTCATTTTTAGAATTTATAGAGTGATTATTTTCACTCAGTGAACTTTGTAGGTTTCTAAAGTCTTCCTCATGGAGTTTGCTGTAATCCTGATGTGCTGAGGTTGAATCTTTTAAATAAACCTCCTAGGGGAACTCTTGGAGATTAGGCTGGGAGTTGCTCTTTTTATTCCCTGCCTGTCTTCACCCAGTGACAAGAACTATAACTGTGAGCAATGTGAGATTTGATGAGTAGAGCTGTCAGGAGATGGACTTGCTGATATGGCAGAGTTCAGATGTGGAGGCTGCTGGAAACTAGCTGGAAGGGAGGATAATCCTCCTTCAATTCCAAAAAGGCCCTAGAGATAACATCTCTAGATGTTATCTAGATAGTAATCTCATTTAGGAGAGATGGAAAGTAAGCAAAGTTTCAGGAGACATCAGTTCTTTGTATTCTTAATCATATAAACTCATTTTAGTAAGATTTAAGTTGTTAGCAAGAACATATTATAGGGATAGTGCTATTGAATACGATAGATATAAAAAGATCATTTGTCTCAGCTTGTTTCTTCTCTTCTCTAGAAGGTTATCACACATTGAATGATTGAAGAATGTGTAATGAAACTATTATTCCTTGAAGAGAGTGATATAAAATCAGTACAAAAATATACAATTGTTCCTCAAAAGAGAGTTTTTTTTAATGGATTCTTTGAAACAGTCATAATGCCAACAAGAAAGATGATAGAGTCTTATACTAAAGATGGCATAGGGAAATAAAAAAGCAGACCAGAATTATATTGTGTGACTCTTTAATAGTAGTTACTAATAGACATCATTAAAATATATTCAATTAATTTGTTTAAAAGAGTAAGAAACCAGGGCAGTGGTCTTGAGCATTTTGATGGTGGTGAAGAATGCCGTAACTTTGTTAATCCAAACCATGAAAACTAACACTATTGTAGTCAGATTACTATAAATCTTTATACAAAGAATTATAATTCATTTTAGTAACTTTTAATTTATTGCAAAATTTGTATCATTTGAAGACAAAATTCTATACACAAGACAACATATTGTAGTCTGTATAAATGTCTAGAATATTTAATAAAGAACAAAGTTGCTCTGAGAAATACTGTCTTATCAGGAGATAATTGAAAAATTATCTATGCACAAGATAATATATTACAGTTTGTATAAATGCAGTAAGGTCTATAGTATAAAGAACTGAGTAGCTCTGAGAAATACTGACTTATCAGAAAACAAATTGAAAGTCATATAAAAGAAGGAATAGTGTTAATCAATTTTGAAAACCTTTGACTTGGACTGGATGATAATTAAAATAAATATGTATGGCCTATTTATAGACAAATGACAGATAAATTTAAAATATTATTTATTAGGAGTTTTTTTAAGTACTACATGCAGTCAAATCACCGTAAGAATTTGTTAACAAAAACAGTTTTTCTAATATAACATCTGGGAATAGGACCCATTTATTCTAGTTATTAACAACTTTTCCAAATGCATATTAAGGTGATAAATTTATAAAAGCACTATTCTAATCTCTATCAGAAATCATCTTGGAAAGATAACAGAGAATGTTTTACAGAGAGAAGAGATTAAAACCAGATATCTAAAATATCACTATTTTATGATATAAAAATATACTCAAATGTGGATAATTGAGTTAGAGCCTTGGGATATCTATTTTCATATATGGATGTTTTAAATTAGAGTAATTTATTAGATATAGTCACATTTATTATCAATATGTGGTATATATTATTTTAGAAGAGAAACAATATATTGTTTTATATTATTAGAAACAATATATTATTCTAGAAGCAGACATAGTGTTTCTATCTTATTTCATCTGTGTCCACTTCACACAAGTCCTAGCATGACTATTTCATGCTATTTATAGTACCTTTTTTTAGGGATTTAGAGAAGTTTGTTTTTTTTTTTTTTTTTTTTTTTTTTTTTGGGTCACACCCGGCAGTGCTCAGGGGTTATTCCTGGCTCCAGGCTCAGAAATTGCTCCTGGCAGGCACGGGGGACCATATGGGATGCCGATTCATACCAATGACTTCCTGCATGAAAGGCAAATGCCTTACCTCCATGCTATCTCTCTGGCCCCAGGGATTTAGAGAAGTAAAAGAGCTCAGTTAGAGAAGCCCATTTCCCCAATTTCTGATATATAAAGTCAATATTATCAAACAATTAAAAAATTTCCATCAAAAAAACTTTCTTTAAATTTCTTTGTTCGAATTTTCTAACTTGATTTATGTTTTGTGATGTGGGAATTATAAATATAAAAATTTTTGAACGACCTCAAGTAAAGTATACATAGCTAAGCTTATGTTTTTAATTATACTTCTTTCTTAATAGACCCAATAATAAAATAAAAAATAAAATCACTTGGGAAAGTAAATATGTCACAACGTATCACCAGCTATTGTGAAGTGGCATATGGCAAAAGAATAATGATAACAAATATGTAGACACACTAAAATATAAAATAACTTTTTCTTTTTTTTTTTGTTGTTGTTGTTTTTTTTTGGTCACACCCGGCGGTGCTCAGCGGTTACTCCTGGCTGTCTGCTCAGAAATAGCTCCTGGCAAGCACAGGGGACCATATGGGACACCGGGATTCGAACCAACCACCTTTGGTTCTGGATCGGCTGCTTGCAAGGCAAACGCCGCTGTGCTATCTCTCCGGGCCCAAATAATTTTTTCTTTAGAAAAATAAATCTGATATGTTTGAACATTTACTAGAGAAAAAAAGATGTAGAAAAATCAGTTATAAGTCTTGTAAAAATTCAGGCCAAAAATGATGAGAAATTAATATCATATCACAGGAAAGAGAGGAGATAGATAATAGTGTTATAGGAAATAAAAAAGAAAGAATTAATTCAAGAAATTAGGGCCAGAGAGATAGTTGAGGGATTAAAGCCCATACTTTGCATACAATTAAATTTCTAGTACTGAACAGAGCCAGGTCTAAATCCCAAGCATTTCTGGGTATGTTACAAACTACCATAAACCCCTTCAAAAAATATGAGAACTAGTATAAACTAACATAATCTGAGAGAATATGATTTGAAATTTTCTGCTTGACTAATATACATCAGCTCACATACACCAGTACAAGGAAAGATAAGAATAATATGATCATGTCAACAGTTGCAAATAAAAAATGTTTAACAAGATCAAACATCTATTCAAGACCCAAAATATGAAGATAAAATAGAGTAAAAGCTTTTTATAATAAGTCTATAACTAACATCATAATCTCTAGTGAAAATCTAAAAGCCTTTCTAATAAGAGCAGGCACAGAAAAGAATGTTGATTTACACCTTATCAACATAATATTGAATGCCATTGCTACAAAACTTAGGCAAGAAATACAAATTGTGGGCAATCTAGATTAAAAAAGAAGAAATAAAACTATCATTATTTAAAAAATGACATGATACTATACTCAAAGCTAAGAACTTTACAAATAAAACATCTCAAAAGAATAAATTTGGAGATTAAAATGGCAGACTAAAAATTCAACATCAAAACTCATGGAAATTCCATTTTCAAATGATAAAATAGAAAAAATTTTTAAATTTCACTCATTCTTGTCCTCCATAAATAAAATACCTCGAAATCAGATTAATAAAAGAGGTTAAAGATGTATACTGTCATTATAAATAAACAACAAAACAGGACACAAGTAATGTAAACATGTTTTCCTGTTCATGAATTGTTATAATGGTCAACTTCCCAAAACATACAGATTCAATACAGTCTCCATAAGGATTAGATACAGAACCATATCTATCTATCTATCTATCTATCTATCTATCTATCTATCTATCTATCTATCTATCTATCTATCTATCTATCTATCTTCCTCTCTCTCTCTTTCTCTCTCTCGTATGTGGGACTTCAAAGATGGAATTCAAGACAACAACTAAGTGTCAAAGGCAACACTATGGGAGAACTAATCTATACAACTGAGTTTGAAGTTGGAGAGAGATGAAAAGGAGGCTCATAGAGGTGCCTTGGAGGAAGGAAGTGGACATACTGGTAAGAAAAGTTTGGTCTTGAAAATATGTGTGTGAGAAACTCTCATTAACAGTATTGTACATTACAAAACCCTCAATCTTTGAAAGTTTAAAACAATGACTAAAATACAAAAATCCCTGAGAAGTTCCACGTAAAAGCAAATGAGATGAGATAGTGTTTGAATTCATTTTTTATATTTCATTCTAAAAAAACTCCAGACCTCAATAACAGATTTAATTCCATCAATTACATTGAAGAAAACAGACAAAACCCCTCATGGCATTGCCTCATAAGGCATCTTCCTTCACTGACTCAATGCATTTATTAAACAAGCAGTAAACAACTGAGATTATATCAAATTATGAAGTTCTGCACTACAAAGAAACAATGAAAAAAATAAAAAGCAACAAAGATATCCTACAAAGTGGGAGGAAATGCTTAATTATCACACATTGTAAACATATACATATATACATACATATAATATACATATATACATATGTATATCTTTAATATCCAAGATATATAAAACACTTGCAAAACTTAACAACAAACAGCCCTATCTAAGAATGAGAAGTCGAGTTTAACATAGGGCATAGCCTACTCTCAGTAGGAGACTTGGGGACACCCTCCACTCACCACCTGGGTTCTTGGGAATTGTCCTTGCAGCGGTTCCTGCCCACACTTCAGAAGACAGATGCTCTCCGCCATTTTCTGCATGTTTTCAGGCATCTCTCTGAAGCAAGGGAGGAGAGTGCTGGTGGCATCTGGAAATTTTGCAAATAATACTACTCTTGAAATTAAGAAATGTGATCTGCACCGGCTGGAAGAAGGTCCCCCTGTCACAACCGTGGTTACCAGGGAAGATGGGCTCAAGTACTACAGGATGATGGAGACAGTGCGCAGAATGGAGTGAAGGGCAGATCAGCTGTACAAATAGAAGATTATTCGTGGCTTCTGCCACTTGTGTGATGGGCAGGAAGCTTGTTGTGTGGGCCTGAAGGTGGGCATCAAGTCCACAGAACACTTTAGTACAGCCTATACTTTCACTCGTGGTCTTCCTGTCCAACAAATTCTTGCTGAGCTTACAGGCCAAATAGGAGAAAAAGGGATTTCCATGTACTTGTACACTAAGAACTTCTATGGGGGCAATGCAATCATTGGAGTTCAAGTGCCCTTGGGAGCAGGGATTGCTTTGGCCTGTAAGTACAATGGAAATGATGAGGTTTGTTTGACTTTATATGGTGATGGTGCTGCTAATCAGTGTCAGATTTTTGAAGCTTACAATATGGCAGCTTTGTGGAAATTGCCTTGTGTTTTCATCTGTGAAAATAACCACTATGGAATGGGAACATCTGTGGAGAGAGTAGCAGTCAGTACTGATTACTACAAAAGAAGCTGTTTCATCCCAGGACTGCGAGTAGATGGAATGGATATCTCATGTGTCCGGGAGGCGACAAAGTTTGCAATTGCTTATTGTAGGTCTGGAAAGGGGCCCTTACTGCTGGAACTGCAGACTTATCGTTACCATGGACACAGCATGAATGATCCTGGAGTCAGTTACCAACCCGAGAAGAAATACAGGATGTGAGAAGCAAGAGTGATCCTATTATGCTGTTCATAGAATGGTGACCCACAAGCTTGCCAGTGTTGAAGAATAAAAGGAAATTGATGTTGAAGTGAGGAAAGAAATCAAGGATGCTGCCCAGTTTGCCACTGCTGATCCTGAACCGCCCTTGGAAGAACTAGGCTACCACATCTATAACAGAAAATCAACTTTTGAAGATCATGGTGCAAATCAGTGGATCAAGTATAAGTCCATTAGTTGAGATGCTTACACTTATTTCAATATAAAAATAGGTAATGGTTTGCTTAAACTATCCTCAAGTGGTTTTGTTAGAATGACTCTATTTGATTCATTTATACACTTCTATAACCAATGTATAGTCATTAAAAAGAAGTCCTCATATACCTACCCCTTGCATAAGTTCACTGAATCTAATTTCTTGAATAGTTTTATTTATAATAGTTTATCAATATAAAGAGTAAAAGGACAACTCCATTTTAAAATAACTGCTTCAAACTCATTTCAATAGGCAAATAACTTATACAACATTCAAAATATGTATTTTGCTCTCTAGGATCGGGAGCCTTCACCAGCATGGGGAATAATGAGGCTCTTAGGGGAAGCTGTAGGACTCGGCCTCCCCCCAACAGCCTTCCCTTTCCTTCCTCCCAGACTCCAGGGCTATGTCTGGGCCCCCACCTAGGGGGCCAGCGAGGTGGGTGCCGGGGAGGACTTAAAAGAGGACCCCAGGCTTTCCCCAACCTCCACACTGCACAAGAGGGGTTATCTTGGGAAAGTCGCTGGCAATTTTCCTTTCCATCAATGTCCATTCTCAAACCATGTAAGGCTAGTGCCCTCACACATAAATCATAGATAGTTTAATAGGATTTCATAGGGTTTGATCTATGTTTACAATATGGAGAATGTCTATGTTTTACTTTCCTTCTCCCATTGGCTCATCACCTTACAGGCTCATTTTTAGTCCTTTACTCTCACCCCCACCACCTTTACCCCACATTTAACCATTTTTACCCTCACTTCTTGGCAACTCATGAAGCAGATCATTATCTTCACTCAAGCCAGCTAACAACCAACTCCCAAAGTAAAAATATAAACTCTCAGCCTGAGAACAAAGCAATACTCTGCTCCTATTAATCTACTCTCAGCAGCCTACTATCCTCCACCTTCCTTCACTGTGTACCTGTGCTTGCTACCATAGTAGGTTTCTGAGAAGCCCCCACTCAAAGACATTTCCTGATATGGGACTGCTGGGAGTCATTTTGCAGACTCCAGATGGCCAAATCACAGACCAAAGTGGTGTCCCAGATTCAACACCTTCTCCCCTACTATTTTTAAATACATAAAAGAAATTTGTGTAGCTCCTTTGTATATCTCTGATGTATTCCCTTAACATTTAGAGTTCTTTTTGTATATCCTCTTATATAGTGACAATTTTGTCCACTGCTTTGTTTGATTGTTTTTATTTTTTCTTTTGGGATCTGTTCAATAAGGAATTCTGGTAGAAGAATCTCTCTGTTTAGAATTCATGTTAGAACCAAGTTATGGAGGATATTGGACTTGTTCTCTTAGCCCCCTAATACACCAATAATATCTTGGCAGTGTTCCACTTTTGCGTAGGCACATTAAAATGGGAAAATATTACATATGCAAACAAGTTCTTATCTAATAAAGATAGGAACACAAATTTTGTAATGCAGTTAGGCCTTATATCTTGAACATTGGCATAATGACTTGGCTCAGGCCTAAGAAGAATGGGCATTACCCATACACCCCTGAACCATGGATACAATCTATGGAAACAACCACAATTGTCCATAACATTACCAGGAAATAAAACTCTATCAGGGAAGATCTGCTCTGGCATTGACTTACTCCAAAGAGTGCTCTCTGAACACCCAGATTACTTAGCAACAGCAACAACCTGCTTGCAGAGCAGGGCTCTATCTAATGGTGAGGTGAAACTAGAGGACCCTCCAAATCAGCCTGACTTCAATGAAGGAAATGCACAGAAATCAGAATCTTTAACTATAGGAACCTGACACCAACAACAGCTAATGTGCAAAAAAGTTTTGCCAGGACCATGGAAAATGACTCAAGGGTTGGGCAGCCAGGTATGCCTGGAGCCCAGAGTCAGTCTTATGCCAGAAAACTTCAGGGTGAGGTCTCCTTGTATTTAGGCCAAGGTTTTTTTTTTTTTTCATATTCCCCATATTTTGCTGGGCCTATGAAAACAACGGTGGTTGCCACTCTCACACCGTTACTATTGTATTTTTTTAATACTTATCCTTTAAGAAAGGAAGAAAAAAACAGCTTATTAAACTTCGAAAAAAATAACTAGTAAAATGCCTGTCTCGAATACAGACAGGGGATGGGAAGAAGGGAGGGTGGCATTGGTGGTGGAAATGTTGCACTGATGAAACCCAACTACAATCATGTTTGTAATCATGGTGCTTAAATAATTTATCTTAAAATATATTTATTTTGTAATCATCCATATCAAACATTGTAAGGCATAATCTTAAGACATGTTTATGAGATAAAAATTAGTATGAACTGGGGCAGGAGCGGTGGTACAAAAGCAGTAGGGCATTTGCCTTGCACACACTAACCTAGGAAGGATCTCGGTTCAATCCTCCAAGCCAGGAGCAATTTCTTAGTGCATAGCCAGGAGTAACCCCTGAGCATCACTGGGTGTGGCCCAAAAAGCAAAAAATTAATTACAAATTATTAAAAATTAATTATGAATTAAATAAATATGAATTATGTTTAAAAGTTGATACTAAGTCTAATCTTGGACTTCTGAAGATTTTGGTACATTTTGTAATTTTTTTTGTACTGAGAAATTGCCATCCATAGGCTGCTGGGGTAGCTGCCACTGCAAAACAAACAAGCAAATATGAAATCCTTGAGAAGCTCTTTGAGAAAAAATAATAGGCTATGTATTCTAGATTTGTAGTCCTTAATATAGTTTGAAAAGTAAAACATAATTATCTGTAAAGGGTAGTCAGTTACTGATCCCTGATATTCCATATGGTCTCCAGAAAATCACCAGATGTAATCTAAAAAAACAAACAAAAAATCCCAAAGTCATAGGAATTAATTTTAGTAGTGAGAGAAATGGTATCAGTACTTTATTTTTTTTGTGTGGGGGGGTAGTTTTTTGGTCTCCACCAGGTGATGCTCAGGGGTTACTCCTGGCTATGGCTCAGAAATTGCTCCTGGCTTGGGAACCATATGGAACACAAGGGGTAGAACTGAGGTCTGTCCTGGGTTGGCCGCGTGCAAGGCAAACTCTACCGTTGCGCTATTGCTCGGGCCCATAGTTTTGCTTAAAGAATAATCTAGTTGTCATTTTTTTTTGTTGCATAAGTATTTTCAAGCTGTCCTCACCACAGTCTGAGGTATCTTAAATCATCCTTAGTGATATTATTTAGAATATTGTAAAATGTAAAATCCTCTTGCACAATCTGAAAGAAACAAAGAGCTTAATAGCTATGTTGTAATAGTAACATAAGAATAAATTTGTTGGTTATAAATGTACCTTTTCAATTGTACATGATTCCAGTTCTTGCAGTTGTAACCACTTTACAAGCTCTTTATTTGTTCTCTTTTCATCAGACTCAAGTGCTATATTTTCTGTAGTAACAGTAATGATTTGAAATCTGTTTTTAGTTGTATATTAATGTGTAACTTTCCAAAAGCAAATAAGATAAAGTATTCTATGATGCAAAAAAAAATAAGTAGAGTTTAACAGACGCTTTCTCAGGAAAGACATACAGATAGTCAAAAAGCATTTGAAAATATGCTTTTTATCACTTATGAGGGAAATGCAATCAAAATGACAATCTAATGTCTCTTTATACTACTGAAATGGGCACACATAAAAATAATATAAACAAACAAGGATGGGGTGAAGAACATTCAACTTCTATTGCTGAGAATTTCAAATAGATGAGTTTATGAATAGTGTGGAGAATTCTCAAAAAAAATTCAGATAAGCATCCATATGACTCAGCAATTCCACATTTGGGCATTTACTCCAAGGGTCCAAAAATTATTTTGAAAAAATAGTTGTGTTCCGTTGTTGATCTTAACAATATTCACAATAGCCAAGACCTGGAAACAACTCAAGTTTCCAAGAAAACATCAATAGATAAACTGTGTGCATTTATACACAATTGAATCTACTCAGTTATAAGAAAAGATTAAATCAAGCAATTGAAAGTTTGTGGATGGAACAAGAGGTTATGGTGCTGAATGAAGTCAGTCAAAATGAGAGGAGTAAATACAGAATGATTTCTCATGTGTGGAAAATAATGAAACATAGTAAAGGAATGGTAAATATTCAGTGACTAACAGATCCTGAGTGTTGGTCTGGAGAATAATTTACATGAGAGATGGATTGAAGGACTGGGAAAAGATCTTGAGGCATTGGTGAAGAGACACTGACATTTTGATGGTGGGTATAGTGTTGTATCTATGAAACTTTATAGTGGGCAGTATTGTCTATTATCATAGCAAAGCAAAAACTTGGAGTGAAAAAGAACTTGGGGTGAAAAGAAGTAAGGAGATTATTTCAAGAGGAATATAAGGCATTCTCTAATGTCCTAAAAGTCAACTGTGGAAGCAAGAAGCAAGTGTTAGGAGGCTGACTAGGGTAAATATAAAAAAAAGACAAAATGAATCCCTGCTTTCCTTTATCTTCTTAGCAGTTTTAATAACTGAGTAGATGATAGATATATTGATACGTACATATTATAACTTAGGGGATACATAAATATGGATATTAAACGTTATATATTGTCATCATAATATATTTTCATCTGAGTGTAGGGAAATGGTTTGGTTAAAAACATTAACTTTTTCTTTAATTTTCAGAAATCTAAGAATATATTTGTCATATTTATTCCCTATAAATAGAAGCAAAAACTTTGTTTTGTGCTGAGTTTAAAAATATAGTTCACAAGGGACCAAAGTAATAGAACCGTGAGTACTTATGGGTATATATTCTGAAAATACCTCTTCAGAATCATATAACAAAGTATAATTTTTTGTCATTGATTTAGTTTTTTATCTTAGTAAAATGACATAATAAATTTACTATAGACCATAAAATATTATTTTATGGGCCTGGAGCAATATTACAGTGGGTAGGATGTTTGCCTTACACACCAGAAGTGATTCCTGAATGGGAAGTTAGGTGTAAATTATGACCAAAAAAAAAAAAACAAAGATAAAAAAATCATTCTAAGTCATCATTAAAATCCTTAGATTTTGTATTCATGTGTCATAACTAAACTAACTACCACAATAGCAAAGTTTTCTGATATAAGTGATGTTATTTTCTCTGGCTCTATATATTTTACACTTTTATCTTTTTTTTTTTTTTTTTGCTTTTTGGGCCACACCCATTTATGCTCAGTAATTACTCCTGGCTATGTGCTCAGAAATTGTTCCTGGCATGGAGGACCACATGGAACACTAGGGGATCAATCCAAAGTCCATCCTTGATTGGCTGTGTGCAAGGCAAATGCCCTACTGCTGTGCTATTGCTCAGGTCCCTACAAACACATTTTTCCCCTTTTCATTGTTGCCAGATTACAAAAAGCTCACTTCATTTGGCTCAGGTGAGCAAATAATTTTATAAATTTGTTTAAAAGTTCAAATATTAGTTGCATTTTCTATAATTGCCTTGCAAAGCATATTCCTGGTAATAAATAACAATGCATTCCTGGTAATAGAAAGCAAAAGAATATTTTGCTCAGTTCCTGGCTAATAAATATATGTAACCTAGAAAAATTCTCCCTCACGTTTTTAGTTACTACTTTTCCCCACTCCACTCTGATTCCCTCTCCTCCAACACAAAAGAAAATTCTAGTTTATTTAATGCTTATTGTCACTTATTGCTTGAACTTTTAAATGATATCAGTTGACTTTTGAATTATGTAAATACAAATGTTATGTGTTAACATTCTGTTTAGCATTTCTTAACACTATGTCTTTAAGATTCCTTTCTGTTTTTTTGTGCAGAGAGCACACTTCAGAACACAAAAATGTTGGTTATATTCATGATCTTGCCATTAATTCACATTATGAACTTGAGTGAGTCATCCATTAACTGTGTCCAGATTTCTGCATTTCAAAAAAATAAAAAAACACAGAGAAATAGTTCAACAAGCTATGCATGATAGAGGGCTGGGTTTGATCTCTCATACTGCATCTGCATCATCGCCCAGAACTGTGGAAAGAAAGCCCTGAGCACTGAATTGAAAGCAATCAGTTGAAGAACAGCTGGGTAAGGCACCCATCCCACACCCAAAGGAGGATATTGAATTGGAAGATTTCAGATTAGTGTCTAAGATTTTAGAAACAAACTACACACACACACACACACACACACACACACACACACACACACACACACATACACACACACACACACACACACACCTTCCATGCTTTTGGGGGAGTTGTAAATTCTTACATCCTCTGAGTACATTTGATATCAGGGAAGAGAATCTTGGAGACGACTACAAAATTTTTTGTTAGTTGACAAAAATGGAGATCTAAGAGTCACCAAAAAGCATAAAAGGAACTAACAAGCAATTGGCCTTCAAGCTAAGACCACGTTGTGACATCCAAAAGCGCTACCTTGCTCACAATATCTTTGGTTATAGCTGAAGTTGAGGAAAAGATGGAAGTTAGGTCCACCAGAGAAATAGAATCAATAGGAGATAAAGAGACATTAAGAAGAAAGTTATGATAATTAGCTGACATGGTAAATGCTATATTCTGCCTCTACAGGCAAGAAAAATAAGTTGGTAGTGTAATTCCCAATTGCTGATTCCTACCTAAATCTTAGACTCTTAAGGCCAGGAACTCCAATGTGTGATATCAAAAGAATATTAATCTCTGAACTAAAAAGGCAGAGAATTTATTGTGCCCTTTATGACTTGACACTGTAATGAATGAATTAAAATTGTTATCAATGTACACTGGCATTGCAGGCAGTAAAATGAAAAGAAGGGATTATTGAGAGAGTGACTTGTTTTACCAGCAGAAGTGGTCATAAAGGACAAGGATCTGGATGTATAAATTGCCCGAGCTAAATTAGAATTAGCAAGTGCTCCGAATAGCACACCTCTGAAATATTATACAAATTAGGTTGTTAAATGAGTCTAGATTTAATAATTAAGACTGAGAAACGATATGAGTCTAGATTTAAGGTGATTTTTGAACTATACCTGTGGTCTCTTCAGCAAGAGCCACCTGAGAAAACAGGTAAACTAATGTTCAGCTGCAAAGAAATTTTCCAACCTTTGCTGCTGTTTGTCAGCTAGCCTGTCTCCGAAATGTCTGTCTTAAATGGTCCTCTCTCTTCAGATTTTATTGCTAATTGAATTGTATGCTTCTTTTGTTCTCATGTGGACTCCTAATAAAATTCTATTATAATTACAATTGTCTCAGTTGTAAAGTAAAACCTGTTCACTTTTAAGATCAAACCTAGAATTACATACTGCATCTCTTTATATCTTTCTGATTCTCAAAAAATTGGATAATTCTCTGTTGCTTAGAGGAAAGTAGATCATTTTTACTGGTATATTTATTAAAGTGCTAATGTCATACAAATACTATCTCACAGATACATCCAAAATAATGTATTACCAACTATCAGGATATCTAACATAGTCAAATTGACACAGAAACTAACTAGAAGGCAACCAACTAGAAGGCAGAATCTAGTTTTGAAGATAACTCATAAAGTTTTCTTGAATATAAAAGGTACATGCAAGCAGCTCTAAGGAATTATTTTACCCAAGAAAGAAATAGCAAAATAAACAATATATTTTATGATTGTTTCCATAATGTTCTGGGAAAATATGATGTACCAATGATATTAATGATAGTGTTTATAAAAAAAATTCAAATGTTCTTCAATTTTTATGCAGAAATATGAGTAGCTTGGTATTTATTTATTAGAGTTAATTTATAACTTTAATATATCTTTATGCTTTTATACTTTATTAATGATAAATTCCATAAGTTTTGTAAAAGGCTGTCAATTAATTTCTCAGAGAAATAAACTAAAATATATTTATTTAAATTATTCACATAATTTTATCTCTATAATACTATTATTCATTTAATTTTTTATTCAAGATGTCACTTACTTTTACATTAGATCACAGAAACTTCTAGTTTTTTGTTTAATCTAAAATTACAACCATCTTATTTAACTCAAAGAGATAGTTTTAACAAGATTTATTTTTAATCAGGTGGTAGAATTTCATTAAAATTAAAATGTTCTTAGTGTTGAGTGAAATAAGCCAGAAGAAGAAAACGATGATCTCATTTATCTATGAAATGTAGAATAACTGGATGAGGAATTATAATGTACTAAAAGGGAATGCCTAGATCACCTTTGACCACAATGTTAAAGGAGGAAAGAGATGGAGAGGAAAGAAATCAAGGTGAAAAAAGGGAAGAAAACAAATAAGCGAGGTAATGAGAGAAGAGGGATCAGGGCTTCAATGATATTGGTGATGTGGGAGAGTGCTATAGCTATAAATCTAAGGCTCAGACTCTAATACTGAAAACATGAAATCTAAGCTACCAATCTTTACAACATGCCTGTCAAGGTGACCTAGGGGGCGAGATGGTGTAGTATGGGGGCACTGGTGGCAAGTTAGGTTTTGAAATATTATATGCCCAAAATTCCACTCTCTATAACTTTATGAATCACAGTTCTTTTTTGTTTGTTTGTTTTTTGTTTTTTGTTTTTGGATCACACCCTGCAGTGCTCAGGAGTTACTCCTGGCTCCATGCTCAGAAATCGCTCCTGGCAAGCACCGGGGACCATATGGGATGTCGGGATTTGAACCGATGACCTTCTGTATGAAAGGCAAATGCCTTGATCCAGGACCAAAGGTGGTTGGTTCTAATTCCGGTGTCCCATATGGTCCCCCGTGCCTGCGAGGAGCTATTTCTGAGCAGACAGCCAGGAGTAACCCCTGAGCACCGCCGGGTGTGGCCCAAACCACCCCCCCCCCCAAAAAAAAAAGGCAAATGCCTTACCTTCAAGCTATCTCTCCGGCCCCGAATCACAGTTCTTTAATTGAATTAAAAAAATTAATTACCGTGCCCTTAAAGTATGGATTGTCTATTATTTGTTACATTCTCTAAAACATCTTGAGTTTCTGATGATAAAAATTCTAGCCAAAAATCCTGTTACTTCCTGGAAACCGGTTATGTATAAAGTAAATGCATTTAGAATTGCTTCCAAAGGGAAATTATCATCCAACCAGAGTTCTCTAAAATCTTAAACTGAAAACCACAGTCAGTGACTATACAGTTAAAAGTAAAACGTAGGGTTGTGTGTCTAAATAAATCACATTGACTGTTTACACATGTCTCAGTTCTTTGTTTTAACAGACTCTATTAACATTTCCTAAAAGATGGAGAATGAATGTGTTGAATATGTCAATATTTACTTAAATAATGATCCCTTGAGAAAATTCCCCTTATAAAGTACATGAGTCATTGTTATATTTAAATGCAACAATTATTTGATGCATTGCTTAAATTAGTCATTCTGCTAAATTCTTAGGACTCAAAGGTAAGTGAGATACAAACCACCAAAAATTCCTTTCAGTTTACCTCCTTAATATAGTTTGACTTATTTCCTTCTTACTCATTCCAAGTATAAGTTCCAATTATCCCTAGCCAGAATTACAGTAAGAGTATTATTTTTGGCATCAAGTATCAGCCTATCCTCAGTATATTCTATTAAGTATTTTGCCACTCTGAGAAAGAATTGCTATAGTGCCCATTTGATGGAGCCTTCCCATTTCTAAGTTTTATGACTTATTACCCTAAGATAAATGTGGTTAAAGTTGATCTTAACATAGTCTCTGTAGTTCTGCACTTCAACCTATTTCTCTATCATTGGCTTGAGTGTCTTTCTCTTTAGTTGTCTGTAGCTCAATCACATTTTGCTCTTACCCTTTTCCCTACATATAGTACATTAGCATCAGTGTTACTTCACTTATTCATTTGAATTCTATTTTTCCTGTGGAAATTAGCACAAATAGCTTTTCTGGAGAAGCCTTTTTTCATCATGTCTGCATGCTCATTTTCTTTTTTTTCTTTTTTTGGGGGAGGGGGGTTTGGTCACACCCGGCAGTGCTCAGGGGTTACTCCTGGCTCTACATTCAGAAATCGCTCCTGGCAGGCTTGGGGGATCATATGGGGTGCTGGGATTCGAACCAATGACCTTCTGCATGCAAGGCAAATGCCTTACCTCCATGCTATCTCTCTGGCCCCTGCATGCTCATTTTCATTTGAAACAAATGAGTTTTCAGACGAAGCAGGCTACAGCCATATTATACCACTCCAGTTCATTACCTGCAAGGAAAATACAATAATGTGCTAAGCAGTTATAAAGTAGTTTTATTTATTTTCCTCTCTCTATTGCAAATTTCCATTTAAATATCATTTTTGATGATTTTCTGATGTACCAATCTAAATGAAATGGAAGAAAAAAGGAAACGGAGCCAGTAGATGACTATATGTTTAAGGAAGTGTCCTGTGGGAGGTGAGTTATAGCACAGCTGGTAGGAAGGGCATTTAATTGTCTTGCATGTGGCTGACCTAGGTTCAATCCCAGCATCTTTTATGGTTCCCCCAAGCACTGCTAGGAATGACTCTTAAGCACAGAACAAAGAGTAAACTCTGAGAACTGCCATGTATGCCCTCCCCCACTAAAGGTCCTGCAAGTGTGAGACAATAAGTTCAACACTCAATTTTGCCTCATACACTGAGCAGCAGGTATGTGAGCACCATAGCAACCCCTAGCGAGCACTGCAAGCAGAATCTTAAATAACAAGTGAAACCCCAAACTACTATCACTGCTGAATATGCAAGCATTACATCCTGATATAATCACCAGTGAAAACCACAACTAAAAGTTTAAGCACCACAATCAACATACATATAATGTATGTCACGGCAATATCATAGTTATGGAAACAACAAAATCAAAAGAGGGAATAGAATTAAGGATAATAAACATGTAAAAAAAAAAGTTAAGTTTTTAGAAGAAAGGTAGAAAAGGAGGGAGAGGAGAATGGGGCAGAAAAACTCACTTGCCCAGATTGAATGAGAAAACCTCACTCAATCTTATTTGCCCAGAATTTATTGTTTTGCTTTTTTTATTATTATTTTGCTTCTGATATCATCTTAGATAATATATTTACTTTCAGTGGGCCAAATGGTGTAAGAAATCAGAAAATGTATCAAACATGACTAGTAAGACCCAACTTTTTTTTTTTTTTTTTTTTGGTTTTTGGGCAACACCCTGTGGTCCTCAGGCATTACTCCTGGCTCTGAACTCAGATATCGCTCCTAACAGGCTCAAGAGACAATACAGATGCAGTGGATTGAACCCAGGTTAGTTGAGTTGAGTATGAGGCAAATGCCCTCCTGCTGTGCTGTTGCTCTGGTCTCAAGACACAATTTTTTTAATCTAACTTTTTCAAATTTTAAAAAGAACTGAGGCCTAGATTAATAATGTTAGAATTATATGTTCATGGGGCCAGAGTGATAGCACAGTGGTAGGGCATTTGCCTTGCAAGCGCCTGACCCAAGATGGACACAGGTTCAATCCCCAGCATCTTATATGGCCCACTGAGCCAGGAGCAATTTCTGAGCTCAGACCCAAGAGTAACCCCTGAGCACCACAGGGTATTGCCCCCCCCAAAAATTGGGTCTTACTAATCATGCTTGATACATTTTCTCATTTCTCAGTATTTTCTAGTATTTCCCTAGGGTAGGGATATACCCTAGGAACACAAAAATTTAATAGAAAAATGCCTTCTGCACACCTATGTTCATTGATTGCAGCACTATTTACAATTGCCAGAATCTTGAAACAACCAAGATGCCCTTCAACACATAAATGGCTAAAGAAACTCTGGTACATATACACAATAGAATACTATGCAGCCATCATGAAAAATGAAGTCATGAAATTTGCCTATACATGGATGGACATAGAAAATATTATGCTGAGTGAAATTAGTCAGAAAAAGAGAGAAAGACACAGAATAGTCTCACTCATCTATGGGATTTAAGGGGGAAAAAGACATCATTGTAATAATAAACAGAGACACTAGAGATGAGGGCTGGAAGGAGTGGCTCACAGAATGAAGCCTACCACAAAAAAATGGTGGGTTCAGTTAAAGAAATAAATACACTGACAACAATCATGACAATGGTAGTTAGTGAGAGAAATAGAATGCCTTTCTCAAATACAGGCAGGGAGTGGGGGAGGAGGAAAATGGGGAGCATTGGTGGTGGGAATATTGTACTGGTGAAATGGGGGATGTCCCTTTTATAGAACTGAAACCCAACTACAAAGATGTTTGTAATCATGGTGCTCAAATAAAGATATTAATTTTTCAAAAGATAGAATGACTCAGAAATAAAGATATAATCTTATATTAAGAAATGCACACTCGGGCCCGGAGAGATAGCACAGCGGTGTTTGCCTTGCAAGCAGCCGATCCAGGATCAAAGGTAGTTGGTTCAAATCCCGGTGTCCCATATGGCCATATGGTCCCCTGTGCCTGCCAGGAGCTATTTCTGAGCAAACAGCCAGGAGTAACCCCTGAGCACTGCTGGGTGTGGCCCAAAAACCAAAAACCAAGAAAAAAAAGAAAAAGAAAGAAATGCACACTCATGCTATAAATATTTTTTAATCTTTCTCCTAATTTTATATGATCTGTAAATCTAGTCTGGTTTCTAACATTTAGTGTGTCTAAGGAATGCAATAAATTTTTCTTACTAACCCCTGCAAAGAATATGGAGAAAGCAATAATGTGCACATTGTTCTGTAAGCTCTTACAGTTTATTTAAATGTTAGTATTTATTTAATAATCCCTAAAAGAATTGTTAACCTTATCTGTCTTTTAGACAGTCTTCTAATGATTAAATTATAATGTCTCATTCAAGGAAAACTATCATTTCAATTCTCAGAAAAGTGATAATATTTTGATAATCATAAAATAAATAATTGGAAGTACATACAGGTTACTATAGTGATATACAAAATTTAATTTTAAAATCAATTTTAAAGTTAACCTACACATTCATTTTCCCCATATATATTAATTGAAACAATTGTCATCATCTATAAGTAAGGCTGAGATTTATTTTCTTGAAAATGTTACTGTTTAACAGATGAAATATTTAAATTAAAAGTTTGGGCATTGAAAAATAACTTAAATGTTCATTGTAAGAAAAAGATTACATATATTTAAGTAATTACTATAAATGGGGGAACATTCCATTTTATTAAACATTTTTGCCAAAAAAATTTCATGTAAAAGAAAGGAAAAACCTGCAAAGGAAAAGAAACAATGAACAACACTAATACAGCCTTATCAAAACCACTGGATGAATATTACATCATTCTTCTAAAATAATATCGAATTGGCATACTGCATATACTACCTCTGTTTTAAAACATCTTACATTGCAAGATGATTAAAAATCCTACTTATGCAAGTTGTTAATAATCCCAGAAAAAAGGTAAAACAGATTCACTAGTACTTTGGCCCGAAGTCAGTAGATCCTAAAAGGTACAGAAATTTAGTTTCTGACTTGCAACGTGATATTTAGTTTCCCAGTTTTAAAGTTTTACCCAATAAAACATTGGAAATCTATAGTATGAATTTGAGTTTCCTCTTGACTCATTTTTATTTCCTTTCCCTTCCATTGCCAACTACAACCTAAATCTTTCATTCGTCAATGACAGCACTATTACAGCAAAGATTTTAGCAATTTTTTTCATTTGCTTCTAATTCTGTACTTTATTTTTAAGAGTAAACTTAAAACTTTAAACTTTCAAGAGCCTTTCTTTGCTTTCAAATTGCTATATGAAGCACTGTACACTTCAGAAAGTGTTTTTTTTTTTGTCTTATTTCGATACTCTACTTTGATATGTAAGAATTTTTATGTCCTGGAGTATACATAATCATACTAATTTTCTTAAAGGGTTTCTTTTTTATTAATATCTTTATTTAAACACCTTGATTACAAATATGATTGTAGTTAGGTTTCAGTCATGTAAAAAACATCCCCCTTCACTGTTGCAACATTCCCACCACCAATGTCCCAAATCTCCCTCCTCCCCATCCCACCACCCCTGTAGGCTTTCCACTTCCCTCATTTATTCACATTGTTATCATAGTTTTTAGTGTAGTTATTTCTCTAACTGTACTCACCACTCTTTGAAGTGAGCTTCATGCCCTCCTCTCTTTGAGGATTATTGCAAAAAAATGTCTTTTATTTTTCTTAAAACCCATAGATGAGTGACAGTATTCTGTGTCTATTTCTCTCCCTCTGATTTATTTCATTCAGCATAATAGTTGCCATGTACATCCATGTATAGGAGAATTTCATGACTTCATCTCTCCTGATGGCTATATAATATTCCAATGTGTATATGTACCACAGTTTCTATAGCCATTCATCTGTTGAAGGGCATCTTGGTTGTTTCCAGTGTCTGGATGTTGTAAATAGTGCTGCAATGAATATAGGTGTAAGGAAGGGATTTTTGTATTGTATTTTTGTGTTCCTAGGATATATCCCTAAAAGTGGTATAGCTGGATCATATGGGAGCTCAATTTCCAGTTTTTGGAGGAATCTCCATATTGCTTTCTATGAAGGTTGGATTAGATGGCATTCCCACCAGCAATGGACAAGAGTTCCTTTCTCTCCACATCCCTCCAGCATTGCTTGTTCTCATTCTTTGTGATGTGCGCCAATCTCTGTGATGGTACCTCATAGTTGTTTTGATTTGCATTTCCCTGTTGATTAGTGATGTGGAGCATTTTTTCATGTGCCTTTCGGCCATTTGTATTTCTTCTTTATCAAAGTGTCTGTTCATTTCTTCTCCCCATTTTTTGATGGATTAGATGTTTCTAAAGAGCTCTTCTTTCATCTACCTTCCACCACCATCAGCAGGCTTCAATAAGTAGGTTAGAAAAACATTCTCCAAATTTGAGACTCGGTTTCATCCTAAAGATGCAATTTCTTTTTCATTTTTGTTTCACCATCACTAATAAAACAAAAGAACTACATCTGTTCTGCCATTTTGTCATACAAATCTCCCTCAAATCAAAATTAACAATCTTGACTAGATAGAGACTACAGCAGCTAGTCACCTGATGCCTAAATGCTACATAGTTCTTTGTGCCCACATATCTATATACTGCCCCACACAAATTCTTTCTTATCTGAACTTCAGTTACAACAATTTTTCGATTTTCTCTAAGCATATCTGGTTTTATATGTGCATTGGAGGCGGCGGATGAGGGGTGATGACTGTGTTTTGTTCCTTCATTCTTAAATTGTTCATACCTTTTTCTGTTAAGTTTCAGAGCCATCATCTTTTGTCCAATTTCATCTTTGGAAAGCCTTTCTTTTCTTTCCCTATATGATTTTTTCTGCCTTAATTTATACTCCCTTAGCCCTTTTATGTTTTATATCATAATTTGTTTTATATTATAAGCTTTCAACACCTTTATAACATTTTTTCTCCTTGTGTTTTAGAGCCTATGATAATTATCATTAAAGTCATAAATGACACTTCTTTCTCCCTATCTGTCAAAACCAATTGATAAATACAAAAATCAAGTAAATAGAGGTTAAACTAAAGTAAATAAGGTTAAGCTATCACCTTTTCACTTCATAAAAGTGATATAGAGAATGTGGTTAAGCCTATAGAATAAATGGGCTTTTAAAGATTATACCTCTCAATAAAATGTTTCACTCAATATATTAATAAAATTTATTGCCCAATTGCCATTGACAACATACAATATCAGCTCACCAAGAGCTGAGCTAACCTATTTGAGAAGACAGCCATTCCTTCCCCATACTCATCAAACAAATTACTGCCTTGGTCTGGAAAAAAGAGAGAGTTTAATAAAGTGTTCCCAAATATGTATTTCAGTATCTTCTTTTCATAAGGACACGTCATGTTGGGTTAAAAGCCCACCCTATTCCTTTCTGAGTTCATCATCATCTACAGATACTCCTCACTTAATGACCAAGTTCATTTCAATGACTTGGTCGTTAAGCGAATTGGTCATTAAGTGAGGAACTGCATGTACTGTATACAGTAGTACAGTATATGCATAGTAATTGACAATACAATATTCTGAATAAATAAAGTAACGAGAAAGATCAAACTGAAAACTTCCACTTGTTTTAATTCACATAGGTTGTGTAATTTACAACCAGTACTGCAAAGTATTACAGAACATAAAGTTAGTAAAATAGGTACCATGATCATAAGTGTGAGTGGTCGTTAAACAGGTAGGTCGTTAAGCGAGGAGTATCTGTACTTATATCTATTACTAACCTATTTCTAAATATTCTGAAGTTAGAGGTTTTGACTTCAACATATGGAATTCCGAAGGGACATAATTCAATATGCAAGGGAACACCTTTTATTTATATTTATAGTTATCAAATAAATCAACTAACATTGTCAATTAACCTGTCATATTTTCACTAAAAATATAATTTTGTGAAAAGCTAGATTAGACATATTTTCAATGTAGAGCTCTTGTGCATATATTTAGAAATGTAAATAAAACAATGTAGCTATTTTTTGGCCACACCCGTTGACACTCAGGGATTACTCCTGGCTATGCTCTCAGAAATGGCTCCTGATTTGGAGGGACCATATGAGACACCGAGGGTCGAACAAAGTCTGTCCTAGGCTCGCACTTGCAAGGCAGATGCCTTACCTCTAGTGCCACCACTCCAGCCCCAATTTAGCTAAGTTTTTATCTGAACTTTTTCAAACAATTCACGTTCAATTTCCAGAATCACTTTCCTATTCAGAATAACAATATTTTTCATTTTGTCAAGAACATGTCAAAAACATCATTTTCTTTTTTAAGGACAAATATGTGTTCATTCTATTTTTCAGTGTCTGACACCAATAGGCATCTACTTATTAATGTTGAAACAATTGAAAAAATGGTAGACTTCTTTATTCATATATTTTATAAAAAGTGACATCTGCAAAATCATGAGTTATGAGTAAGCATGCCACATTTCGTAAGTATCAAGAAACTTAGACTATTTATAGTTTACATTGTATGTTCAGAACCCTGGAATATAAACCTAGGTAGTATCTGGAAAATCAGAAAACTATACATATTGTTTGGAAGTTTATAGTTTATTTTATATCTAAAAAATATCTATTGAAAAATCACATCAGGGAAAACAAAAGATTGTACTTTTTAATTAATTTGATAATGACACTAAAAATGAGAAACATAGTTCTGGAGTTAAGTTTACAGTCCTTGGGCTAGGTAGCTAGCATAGTGGCTAAGATGCTTTCCTTGCAGGTAGTAGACCCTCTTTTAATCCCTGAGCTCTACTAGGAGTGACCCCTGTGTATAAGGGAACTATTAGATATCCTCCAAAAATGTTTCTAAAGTTTTAAAATGTTTACAATTGATTCCTCTAATTCTAGGAAAACCAACAAAGCCAGAATTACTTAAAATGTAGGTTTCTAAGTTTAGTATTAGGCATTTTAAGATTGCTAACAATCTTAAAGCTTTTCAACTTTTCCTCAACTATTCAAAATCATCCCCAGAACTCCAAATTAAAAAAGAAAACTACGTTGGTAAAGGCTTCAAATTGAAGTCTGAAGAATTTTTAAACTATCACCTCTCCTGTGGAGGGAGTCCAAGCACAGATTAGTTTTAAAACACTGAGGTGATCTTCAGTAAAAAAGGTTGTTTCATTAACTGACTCAGTCTGAAGAAGATATTTTTATGTAAAAGTGAAGAATAAGACTAGTGAGGACCTTGTCTCAGGCACAAAATTTAAGGGCATCAAAAAGTATAATGATCAATAAAGGCAATATTTTTATCATCTTTTCCAAAAACATAGTAAGAGATTATCAAAGCTTTTTTAAAAAAGTTACCAGATTTTGAAGTGAAAATATCACAGATATTTTGTTATCCTAATAAATTAGACAGGAAGAAAGGCCTCCTTGATCCTTTATTGATAACATGTTTTAGGTAGTCTTGTAGGCACAAAGAAAACTGTAGTAGCCAGAACATTGTGTTTTTTCCTCATAAAAGTTCTATAAAGTCTTATACATTACAGTGGAGAAATAAGGGGAGAAAAAGTAAAGTGTGATCATTTTTAAAGAAAAGATATAGCTGTGCCCAGAGAGATAGCACAGCGGTATTTGCCTTGCAAGCAGCCGATCCAGGACCAAAGGTGGTTGGTTCGAATCCTGGTGTCCCATATGATCCCCCCTGCCTGCCAGGAGCTAATTCTGAGCAGACAGCCAGGAGTAACCCCTGAGCACCGCCGGGTGTGGCCCAAAAACCAAAAAAAGAAAAAAAAAGAAAAGAAAAAAGAAAAGATATAGCTGAAAGAGGAAGAAAAATGAAGTAAATTGGGATAATAAAGCCAGCTCGATTTTGCTGAGAATTGGAAATTACAGACCTAAGAGAGAAGAAAGAGCAGTCACGTCAAGCAAAAGGTTTTCAAGCAAAAGAAAGTAGAGGTAAAGACAGCAGAAATCACCTCTTCAGCAAGATGGTAAGAATAGCAGATGGCACAAATGAAACACATGGTACAGAGAAAAAAAGAGTCGTTGAGTTAAACCTACTAAGAGGTGTGCTGGGCATGGGGAACATATTATGTAGGCCCTTTAGCTAAGCTAGAAACAGTTCTTTTTTTTTTAATTTTTAATTTTTAATTATGAGAACAAAGATGCAAAGAAAGAGGACAAGGTAAAGTTAGAGTGGAAGGACAATCACCCATAAACAGAATTCTCAGTAGTCCTATTGCTGATATCTTAACTTTGAACTTTCAGCCAAAGAACATTAAGAAAAATAAAACAGAACCTATGTACAATTGCTTTGTCCCTCAAGTCCCCAGATTGTAGTTCATAATATTTCTTAGCAGCACACAAAGCAATCTAAAGACATAACACTTATGTAACTCCTTAAACATTGAGGGCAAAGTACTTTTTTACATTTCCATGCACATGCATATTAGTTTAAGTTAACCTCAATAGTTTAAGTGGTTTGTTTCTCTTAAGTATTAGAGTCAAAGGAGCACAATAAAAACGGTGTTAGAGTGGCAATTATTGTTTGCATAGGCCCACCAAAATATGAGCGACATGGAATGGAAAAGTTTTGGCCTAAATACAAGGAGACCCTACCCCTGAAGTTTCCTGGCATAAGACTAACTCTAGGCTCCAGGAAAACGAGTTTGTCCAATCCAGGTCATTGTCTGTAGTGCCAATACACTTTTATTTTTCACGCAGTCTGTGTTGTTGGTATCATGTTTCTGTATTACAGATCCTGGAATGTGCATATTCTATATGGCAGTCAGGATGGTGCAGAGTGTCCTCTCGTTTCACCTCAAAATTAAAGGGCAATGCAGAGAACCCTGTCCTGTAAGCAGGTCGTTGTTGTTGTCAAGTCTTCTTAGTGTTAAGGAAAGTCTCTTTTGAGCAGGTTGATGTCAGAGCCGTGGTAGTGTCTTCCAGGTGTTGTTATAAAAAACCTTGGATGTTTCATAGATACCTTTCCTGGTTCAGGGGTGAATGGAGGATGCCCATTCTTCTGTGCCTGTGCCAGGTCATTATATCAATGTTCAGGGTGTAAGGCCCCATAGCACTACGAGATTTATGTGTTCCTATCTCTAATAGATAAGAACTTATTTGTATGTATAGTATTTTCCCATTTTAATGTGCCTCTGCAAACAAGGAACAGTGCCACGTGGCATTATCGGCGCATATGGGGGCCATAAGAACAAGTCCAACAATCTCCATGACATGGATATATCATAAGAATTAAACTGAGGGGCTCTTCCACCAAAATTCCTTATTGAACAGCTCATAAACAGAAGACAAGATAAACAGTGAATAGAATCGTCATGGTAAAAGAATATTTAGAAAGACTTATAGCTGTTAAAGAAAATACACAAAAAATATTCAAAAGACATATGTGTCCATTTTCTGTCTTTTGAAATAGTTTGGGGTTGCTAAATCCAATTCACGACTTTGGTCTGTGATTAGAACTGTGTAGTTCTGAAGTTAAAAGGGTAAATGTGAGGTATTGATGGTTGGAGGTGGGAGAGTTAAAGAGTAATAATGAGCTTTGTAGGAGTGCGTGAAAGGGCAGAATGTGTTGGGGAAGGAGGTCGGTGTTGGTGCCTAACAAATTAAAGAACTGAGGGTAAAGAGGGTTAATTAAGGGGAAGATAACAAATCCGGATTGGAATATGAGGGAGTAGAAGGGGCTCTGTGTGGAGGAGGGGAAATATAGCAGAGGGGTTATATACATTATATAGATGAATTGTTTATGGTCAGCTTGGCAGTCAGAGAGGACCACTGTATAGGAAGTCACGTCTACATATACTCTGATTTTAGAGACCTATTTAAATATAATCCTCCAAATCTAGAGAATTCCATTTTCCCCCTAAAACAGTCCAGAATTAAGAATATTTTTGGGTGTTATTAAAAAGTATATATGTCGCAAATGCGCAAATGCGCCCGCACGCTTTTGAAAGTGAATAATAGTAAGAAGAGAAATCCTAAATGGGGTACAGTCTGAGGTTGGCGGGATCTTAGTCCCCTGGACTAAGCGGTCAGCCCAGGGGGCCTATGGCTAGCTGTCCTGCCCAGAGTCCCCAATATAGCAGCTGAAGAGACACAGAAGAACTGGCATGTGGAGTCTTTGGGGTGCAGCCCTGCCTCTGAAGTTCGTAGATGCATAGGAAGGAATTTCTGCTAGAGACAGTTCTTACTGTAAGAGAAGAAGCCCTTTAAAGTATTTGATTAGGAAAAATGACTTGACCTATTTTTCAAGATGTACTATGCAAAAAACACCAGTATATATCATAACTGTATCTGTCTCTAGTTTTTCCATATCTCATATGTGAGGGAAAATGAGTGGAGTCTTTTTGTAGGCTAGGGGTTATATTCCTGAGTTGGGAGAGTAGGTTCTGTATTCAGTTACAAGGAGCTAAGTGCAAAATTTTATAAACTTATTCTCATGTCCTATGAATAAAAATCATTAAAAATCAATTAAAATACTTTATTTTTAATATGTATATATATACTTATAGACACACTAACAAAATTCCATTTTATAAATTAATATAATAACCAATGACTTTTCAAATATTTCCATTCCTCTGTTAAATGGACTATTTGGAAGAATATTGAAGTATTTTTTAATCAAACATGAAAATGCATGCAATGAATAATATTTAAGAAATAAGATCTTTTGCATATGCTTGTGTTTCTGCTATTAAAAGTTGGCACTAAATTTTATAATATACTCTGCTTCTAATATAAACTGCTTTGTTATCCAGTACTTTTTTCTTTTAACTTTCTTAGTTAATTTATATTTTAAATTTTAGAAATAATAAGCATTATGCATGTTGGGAAAATGTCTTGTTTATAAAAATTGCTGCATCAAATATTCATGAAGATTGGTAGTAGACAGTCACTGATAGTGCATAAATGATCAGACCACTTGATGCTAAATTCTGCACTCAGTTATATAAAGATAAAGGCAACTATTACAGCAATCAACAGAAGTTTTTCTTCAACACTGACTTCTATAAAGTTATATCAAAATGTGAAAATCTGACCTTAATTTCTGTTTCATTTGCTTGGAAGAAAATACAATAGTGGAACAAAATGAAGTAGCCATTTGCCAAGTTGGTATTGAGCCAGTAAGCTTTAGTTTGGCCACAGTGGTTGCTCATGGCTGGCATCCAACATTGCTATTCAGTGTCCCATCCTGACAGAATGTGGTCATGCCTTCCTGAAAGCTAAGTGTTTTGACTGTCACCTCTGGGTTTTATTTTATCTGTTTTTAATCTCGTGAATTATATGGGAGGGATTTCCAAGAATGTCACAGACACTGACAAACTTGAACTATCACTAATAAATTGTTTCATTTCTCTCTTCTTCCAAAATAAAAGTGACTGTTTATATATTTTATAGTTTTTTATGCTTTTTTAAAAATAAAATAATTAATAAGTTAATAAGACTTAAGGATACGACAAGTTCAGGGAACTAGCACAAAAGTTTAAGGTGCTTGACTTGCATAAGATTAAACTCAGATTAACCCAAGTATCACATGGTCCTCTGAATGCCACTGGAAGCATCTGCTGAACACAGAACTGAAAACAGCCCTTCAATTTCTGGATGCTGCCCACAACCTCCCACCAAAGAACAGATTGCTACAACTTTATCGATATGCAAAGCAATCCCTTACTTTGAGATTAATCATAACTAAACCATAACTATGTTAAATAATACATAGCACAATGGATAAATCTTACAATAACTCCTAGAAAAAAGTAGTCGCATTTTCTTAGATATATTCTTATCCTCATTTAAACTTTTTTGAAAAGTGAAAATTGTTCTGAATTTTAATTTTACTATTCTTTCAACTCAGTACTAATTTTATCTTAAACATTCTATCCTGAATAAATCCTTAACATTGTTCTGGGTCTTTATCTCTTTTTACATAATCATAGGTCATTACTTCTTACTTTTTTTGTTTTGCATTTTGAAGTTACACCTGGCAATGTTCAGGGTCCATTCCTGGCTCTATGCTTTGGAGTGGCCCATGACAACACTTATGGGATCACACATGGTACCAGGTATTCAAGACAGCCTCATGGTCACTGCAGCCACATGTAAGGGATGCCAATTATCACTCTTTTTAAAGTCCACCTGATTTATTTTCACCTTAGTAAATTCATGCTTTATCTAATCAAAAGAAAGTTTTTATTTCAATCAATTTATTCTTCTAGAAGGTAGCTTTGCACTCAATTTGTAGAGCAAAATCTCAAATTTAGCATGTTCTATAAGACTAAATACGATTTATACTGATTTTTAATATAGTCTATATTTATTATATCCAAAGATATTTTTATAATATTTGAAATCAATTTTTCAAAGTTAAGAAGTAAGGACAATATCATACCACTTTCTAGAAGAATATATTTTTATCAACAGTTGTTTTAGACCAAATAAGCTTTATCTCTTTGAATATTTCTCATGGAACAAAAAAATTTAAATTTGGGGCCGGGTGGTGGCGCTAAAGGTAAGGTGCCTGCCTTGCCTGCGCTAGCCTTGGACGGACCGCGGTTCGATCCCCCGGTGTCCCATATGGTCCCCCAAGCCAGGAGCAACTTCTGAGCACATAGCCAGGAGTAACCCCTGAGCGTTACCGGGTGTGGCCCAAAAACAAAACAAAACAAAAAAATTTAAAATTTTAAAATATCCATTTTATTCTTTTTGACTGGTCAAATGTGACATGTATGATGTTAAGTACTAATTGGTTGTTTTGGAAGCTCATAAATTTAATGACCAGAAATATCTCATATCACTATATTATCTGAGTCTAAAAAGATTATGTAGAACTTGTCTCCTCCAACTGTGGTTGATAATGTCATTAGTGGGAACCAGAGGGTTCCTTTTAGGAAATAAAGGGGCAAGTGTCTGGAAGCATGATACAAGAAATAATGAAAGTTTGGATTTCACATAAATAGATAGCCTGGTATCAAAGAGTGATTATGAGAGCTTGTTACATACTGAATTGTGTTTCCCTAAAATTCAAACGCTGAAATCCTAGTGTCACATGACCATATTTAAAAATAAGGCTTTTAAGGAAGTAATTTAAATTAAATGAATGAATGGCCATTAATCCAAAATAACTACTCCTATATAAAGAAGAAGTAGTACAGTTAAGACTGTACAACCATAAAGTACATGAGGACAGTGAGAAATATGTTATCTACAAGCCAAGAAGAAAGGGTTTATGATATACCAAACTGATGTTGGCCTTCTAGACTCTAGAAATAAAATAATGATAATATTTTGTTTGTGCTATCCCTTATGTAGTATTTGTAGTGGCAGTCCTAGAAAATAACTCTTTTTCTGTTTCTTAATTAAACCAGCATATCACTTAGCTGTTAGTGACTTAGAGTATGCCTGCAAATGATTCATAAAGTATGAACTTTAAAAATATAATATTTTAAAAATAAAAATATAATGTAAGAGAGCCAGCACGGGTGGGCAGCTGGCAGGCCTCCGCATGTGCCAGCGGCCTGTTAACCCGGCCTAGGGTAGGGGGGCTCAAACTGGGTCAGCCGACCCCCCTCTCCCCCATTCCTCCGGATCTCCAGGTGGGTTCCTGGAAGGAGATGACGGGGCACCCTGGGTTTTCCCCACTCCCAGGCCTGGCCGGGACACTGGCCTAGGGTGGGGCTTAGGGGGTGGAGTTTGATCTGGTGGGTGGCAGATAGCTGCTCAGCTAAACTCAGGCTGTCACTGGCAATTTCATACCAGTCTACATTTTGCAAACCGCGCGCCCCCGCGCAAACATATGCTTCTCCCAACCATCAGTACCCCAGATTTACCCTTCTTAACTTCAGTAACACATAGTTCTAATCTCTGACCTAAGACATACAGTAGATCTAACAAATCCCAGAACTATTTAGAAGGACACAAATTGAACACATATTGAACACATATATCTTTTGAATATTTTATAGGTATCTTCTTTAACTGATGTAACTCTCTATATATTCTTCTACCATGATGTTTCTATCCACTTTTCATCTTGTCTTTTCTTTGTAAGCTGTTAAGTAAGGGTTGTTGTTGGAACTGTCCCTCAGTTTGATGCCTATGATTGAACTATGTCATGGAAATTGCTGGTCTTGCTCCTATTGCCTCCAGATGCACCAATAACGCTTCATGGCATTGATCCTTGTTTGCATAGACACATTAAAATGGGAAAACACCATACATACAGATAAGTTCTTATTTAATAAATCTCAGTACAATGTACCCTACACCCCGAACATTGATATAATGACCTGGCACAGGCCTCAGAAGAATGGGCATCCTCCATCCATGCCGGAACCAGGCAAGCTATTTACGAAACATCCAAGGTCTTTTATAGCAACAGCTGGAAGCAGTCCTCTACCAGGAAAAACTCTACCAAGGGTCTGACATCGACCTCCTAAAAGAGACTTCCATTTACACTTAGAAGACTTGACAACAACAATGACCTGCTCTACAGGACATGGTTCTCTCTAGTGCCCCTTAAGTGTGAGGTGAAACGAGAGGATGCTCTGCACCATCCTGACTGCAATATGGGATATGCAGACTCCAGGATCTTTAATACAGAAGCATGACACCAACAACAGAAACTATGTGAGGAATGGAGGTGTATTGCCACTACAGACGATGACTTGAATTGGACAAACTAGTTTGCCTGGAGCCTAGAGTCAGTCCTGTGCCAGGAAACTTCAGGGGTAGGGTCTCCTTGTATTTAGACCATAATTTGCCTTTCCATGTCCCTTATGTTTTGGTGGGCCTATGCAAACAAATGCCACTTTAATACCGTTTTTTACTATGTTCCCTTGACTCCAATCCTTAAGATAAACAACCCACTAAAACTTTTGAGGTTAACTTAAACTAGTAAGCATGTGCATGGAACTAGAGAAATGTACTTTACCCTCAATGTTTAAGGAGTTACAAAAGTCTAATGTCTTTAGATTATATTGTGTGCTGCTAAGAAATAGTATGTACTACAACTGGGGATTTGAGGGACAAAGTAATTGTATTGTACATGGGTTCAGTTTTGTTTTTCTTAATTTTCTTTGGCTGAAAGTTCAAGGCTGGGATATCATCGATGGGACTACCGAGAATTCTGTTTATGGGTGATTGGGCTTCCACTGTAACTTTACCCTGTCCTCTTTCTTTGCATCTTTGTTGTCATAATTAAAATTTAAAAAAATTAAAAAAATATATAATGTAAGAAAAATATGTGATACAATCCACTTAGGACATTGTTCCTTTTTCTCTACATTAATGCTACAACTTTCAAATCCAGGTTCAAATACTTTTGTTTTTTAATATAAAATCAACAAAGTTAGAACAATAGTAAAGCAGATAAAGCAATCGCCTCACACACAGCCAACCCAAGTTATAATTCTAGCATCCCATCCCTTCCTTTAAATATCACCAGGATTAATTTCTGAGTGAAAATTCAAAAATAACCTCTGGTCATCACCTAGCATAGCTCTAAAACAAAAAGAACTTTAAATAAAGATGCCCTACAAATATACTTTTCTCATATTTCCTTCAATTTATTGATCTTGTTTTAATGTTTCAGGGTCACATACATGCTTGACTATCATGCTCAAAAATTTGATTGTGGTTGCACATCTGGTTGTGGTGTTTGCATCTCAACAGTCATGCTCACTGGAGGGCACACTTTTTAGCTGAGACCCTCGTGCACATTCTATAATGGTTGTTATGATGGTGTGTTGTTCAAGTACTTGACAAGATCACACTCTTGGCCACTGCGTTTATACATCACTTTAGTCGTGGTGATTGTTGCAGTTACTCCCTTTAATTGTGGTGCTTTCACACATCTGTCTGTGTGATAGACAGAAATAACTTGTAGTTGAAGACATGTAAAATAAGAGAGGTACCATGCACAAACAATAGAGTTGCCAGGTTAGTGTTTCATATCTGAGCTGGCACAAGAGATTGAATTTATGGTCTCATGCTTACAAGGGAAGTGCTTTAGCTACTAAACCATCTTCCATTCCCTGAATAAGATTTCTTATAATAAGATTAAGGTTATGTCAAAATTACTTTTATGTCCTAACTTGTTACAATCCCAATGACTTTTTACTTCTCTTTGTTTTGTTTTTCCTATTTTGAAAAAAACCAAATCTCTGTCTCAAACATTATAAAAATACTGAATACTGCAATGTGTAGTCCAACCCCCTAAAAACATAAATTATTAAAAAATACACCAAAAACAATGGCAAATAGGAACATGCACTAAATATAGATTTGACAAATAACAAGTAAGAAACAAGTATGGGTCAGAGCAATAGCCCAGTGGTAGGATGTTTGCCTTTCATGTGACCAACCCAATACAGACCCAGTATGGACCGACCCAGTACAGATACCATACAGCATCCCATATAGTTCCCTGAGCCTACCAGGAGCAATTTCTGAGCACAGAGCCAGGAGAAACCCCTGAGTGCAGCCAGGTGTAGCTCCCCCAAAGAAGATGAAGAAGAAGAAGAAGAAGAAGAAGAAGAAGAAGAAGAAGAAGAAGAAGAAGAAGAAGAAGAAGAAGAAGAAGAAGAAGAAGAAGAAGAAGAGGAGGAGGAGGAGGAGGACGAGTAGGAGGAGGAGGAAGAGGAGGAGGAAGAGGCGGAGGAAGAAGGAGGCGGAGGAAGAATAAGGAGGAGGAAGGAGGAGGAGGAAGAAGAAAAAAGAAGGAAGATGAAGAAGGAGGAGGAGAAGGAGGAAAAGGAGGAGTAGGAAGAAGGAAAAAGAAGAAGAGAAGAAGGAAGAAGGAAAGAAGAAGGAAAATGAAGAAGGAGGAGGAGGAAGAAGAAGGAAGAAGAAAAGAAGGAGGAGGAGGAAGAAGGAAGAAGATGAAAAAGAAAAAGGAGGAAGAGAAGGAGGAGAAGGAGGAGGAGGAGCAGGAGGAGGAGGAGAAGGAGGAGTAGGAAGAGGAGAAGGAGGAAGAGGAGGAGAAAGAGGAAGAGAAAGAGGAGGAGGAAGAAGAAGGAAGAGGAGGAGGAAGAAGAAGGAAGAGGAGGAAGAAGAAGGAGGAGGAGCAAAAGGAGCAGGAGGAGAAGGATGAGGAGGAGGAAGAGGAGGAGGAAGAAGAAGGAAGAAGAAAAGAAAAAGGAAGATGAAAAAGAAGGAGGAGGAGGAAGAGGAGGAGGAACAAGAAGGAAGAAGAAAAGAAGGAGGAGGAAGAAGGAAGAAGAAGAGAAAGAAAGAAAGAAAGAAACAAACAAACAAACATGTAAAACCAGATAAAGTATTTTTGGATATTGAATAAAAGGGACATTCACTTATTGCTGGTGGGAATGTCAGCTTGCCCAGCCTTTTTTAAAACAATATTGACATTTATCAAATGATTAAAAATTGAGTTTACATATGACCCAAAAATTCCACTTCTTGAAATATACTCAATTGGTCCAAAAATACAGTGCAAAAAGTAAATCTGTATTCCTATGTTCATTACAGCACTATTCACAATGGGCAAAATCTGAAATAACCCTGTCTAAAAACAAATGACTGAATGAAGAAACTATGATATATATGCACATATATACACAAAATGAATACTATTCAACCTAAAGAAAAGTAATGCGATTTGTAGCTATTTGGATTGATCTGGAGAGAATCATATTAAATGATGAGACGAAGTTAGTCAGTGTAAAAGGGACAGACACCGAATGATCACTTTCATATGCAGGATATAAAGAAATATAGCAAAGAAACAACAAATGCCCCAGAGCATTAGAAACAGTAGGAAACTTGTCTATTGGAAAAGGAGAGAACAGGTCAGAGAAGAGAGCACAACAATAATGGTGGCAGGAAGAGATGACTCTGAAGGAGAATGAGGTGCTGAGAGAAAATAAGAAGGGCTTGACATAGAGACAAACTGGTCAGAGAGAGGGACACTAGAGACACTGATGGAGGGAAATAGACACTGGTGAAAGATTGGTGTTAAAACATTGCACATCTGTAAGTAATAATAATAATTAATAACTGGATATTTGTAATCACGGTGTTTAAATAAAGATAATTTTAAAAAAATAACTGGAACTTATGGTGATTACATTTTTTAAAATTGGTATTTTGTTGGATCTCAATTAAAAATTATTTTAGTCACTGTAATTTATAGCATTGTCAATTATATGGGTTTTATGCATACATTCTAACACCACACTAAGGTATTCTTTTTCCTCAACCATTTTATCAAGGTTCCCCTCAAATTTTCTCCCACTGCATTTCTATATAATAAGCTCATTTCTTTAGACCAGTTTCTGAATCGGTCACTCTTCTTTGGCTGATTTCACTTAACTTAGATTCTTCATTTCCATCAATATAGTGTAAAATCACATGATTTCATCTTCTTATAGCTGAGTAGCATGTCATGGGTAAATACATGACCTACTTCCTCCTATTTCCTCTCATACCCACTTCAGAAGCTACCTGTGTATTGTATAGTAAAGAAAGAAAGAAAGAAAGAAAGAAAGAAAAAAGAAAGAAATAAAGAAAGAAAGAAAGAAATAAAGAAAGAAGAAAGAAAGAAGAGAGAGAAAGAAAAGAAAGAAAGGAGAGAAAGAAAAAAGAAAAGAAAGAAAGAAAGAAAGAAAGAAGAAAGAAAGAAAGAAAGAAAGAAAGAAAGAAAGAAAGAAAGAAAGAAAGAAAGAAAGAAAGAAAGAAAGAAAGAAAGAAAGAAAGAAAGAAAGAGAGAGAGAGAGAGAGAGAGAGAGAGAAAGAAAGAAAGAAAGAAAGAAAGAAAAGAAAGAAAGAAAGAAAGAAAGAAAGAAAGAAAGAAAGAAAGAAAGAAAGAAAAAAAAAGAAAGAAAGAAAGAAAGAAAGAAAGAAAGAAAGAAAGAAAGAAAGAAGAAAGAAAGAAAGAAAGAAAGAAAGAAAGAAGAAGAAAGAAGAAGAAAGAAAGAAAATGGATTACATTTACTATAACAGCTATAGAGAAATTCAAAGGTAGAAGATCTCAAAGAAACAATGCTTCTTGCCAAACCAAAAAGTGTGGTGACAATTTATTGTTTAAAAAGAATAAGACTAAGTCTTATGACCTGATATAGTTCAGGAACAGGGTACATAGTCCAAAGAAACCTCTAAATTGTCTCAAGTTGGAGTCCCTGTATCAGTTGGATGATATCACATGTATATGAAGATAAGGCTAAATCTTTCTCTTAAATCCCATGTATGTTTGACCAGTAAACAATATGGCACTTTCGTGATGACCTGCAATACCCTCTTCTTTTTCTAATAATTTACCTATTGCCTTTGAGCTGTTCAGTAAATTTCCATAGTTTAAATTTTGGCTACTTCAACAGTCTATATTTGACAATCATTCACATTTCAGAGCCTTAAATTTCAATTTGAATTTGACTTTTATTTCAGTGTTGGTACTGTAGTTTGTGGACGTTCATAGACACACTGCTTTTCTTTCTCCAAAGAATGAAAAAAAAATGAGCAAGAAAATATTTAAAGAAAGTCCTATGTTATGGGCCAGAGAGAAGTATAGCTGTAGAGCAATTGCTTTGCCAGCAGCCAACCTGGGTTATTTTCTAGGCATCACACATTGGTCCCCTGAGCCCTTCCAGAAGTGTTACCTAAGCACAGAACCAGGAAAAGTCCTGAGCACGACTAGGTGTGATCCAAAAAACATTAAACTAAACATAAAGACCTATACTTGTCCTTACTGGCACTAGGTACTTGGTAGGGATAAAGATAGGAGACCTCTATGATAATTAAAGCCACGATTCAGGGGCCGGAGAGATAGCATGGAGGTGGGGTGTTTGTCTTTCATGCAGAAGGTCATTAGTTCGAATCCCGGCATCCCATATGGTCCCCCGAGCCTGCCAGGAGCAATTTCTGAGCATGGAGCCAGTAGTAACCCCTGAGCACTGCCGAGTGTGACCCAAAAACCAAAAAAAAAAAAAAAGAAAAGCCACGATTCATTGCTGATTTGGGAAACACTCCAACGACAAAGAAAAGGCCATTTTAATAAAATAAATACTCATAGAAATCTTCATCCATTTCAGACAAGACCATTGAGAACAGAAATATCTCTATCATTAATTCCAGAGAGATTGACACCAGCTTAAATATGAAGTAAATAGAGATGTATAGAAAAGGCCAAGCTGCCTGGTCACCAGGAAACTCCTGATCAGATTTCAGTAGGTCATCTCATGGAAAAACAGGCTAACACTGACAATTTAGAAGAGAATTTCTCTCGTAATTAGAAACCAAAACAGAATCAATCTTCTATACATTTTATATCACAGAAATTTTCTAAATTTCCATACCTTTAAAAATGAGATAAATAATCTTTTTCTTTTATGATTCTCAGAGGGATATTAGGATAAAAAACTTTTTGTGGTATTTAGCAAGTATTTTTCTTATAAAAAGGAAATAGGAGATATTATTAACATTTATACACTATTATTATTGACTTGCTTTAAAAAATATCTTTAGAAAAATTCTTCCATATCCATGACTTTAGGTAAAGTATTTTTTCTAATTTTCCTAATGATGTTTTACTATGCAAAGCAAAATTGCAATGCTAATTTGATAAGTGATTTCTGCACATGTTCATCCCTGCTGCATTTATTAAGAAAATAATTGATGTCAAGATAGCTATCCTACATATAGAAGAAAACTCTAAGATTTGAGTTTCTACTAGGAAAATATAATTAAATGCATTTCTTCTAATAATAACCTAAGTAAATAGTGGCTTTTCAAAGAAACATGAAAAAACAGTTGTCTTTCAGACTATTTGACTGTGAACAACCAAATGGAAAGCTTTCAGTTTCAAAAGAACGAGACTTTTCTTAGTGCCTAATTAGCTTTCTTTTTTAAGTCAGAGGGATCTGCTCAGAGTCAGGCCACTTCTTCAAAGCAGGCCCTGCAAACTCACATTATATAAGGTCATAGTCAGTAGACAGAGTTTCCAAACACGTCAGCTCATATTTCCTTTTGAGGTACAGGAAATGGAGAAAAGTCAGAATGTGCAGGTTACCCTATAGGGCAACAAACTATTATGCCAATTACTCCCGGGGGTAGTTCAGCACAATTCAAAAAGTCCGTCCATATAATTCCTAGTGACACAAACATTTGCTTCGGTTAAGTTGACTTAAGTACCCAACTGAAATAGTCACTAAGCTATAGGGGTTAAATAACCTCCTTTTATTTGCACTTTTATTAGAAGATATTCAGGTAGATGTTTTATTTGTTTATGTAATCAATTCACAAATAGTTTTTAATTCTTTAAAATGTAGGAAGGATTCTTTCTCTTTCAGATAAAAATTAAAGTGTAAATATTTTACTTTTGAGATAATGTTATGTCAACCAGTAAGTCTAAATATAGCAACATGGTTTTCAGCACTTAGTAAAATTAGAGGATATGCATTCTTCTTTTATGATTTGTTTTCTGAAATTTGCAATAGTAGTTTTCAAAAGTCAAGTACTTCAAAAATTATTTAAAAAAACAGAATTAGACATCATTTAACTGTGAAAATTATATTTACTGAGTAGTCCTAGAAAACTCTGAGCAAATATGAACTTTGAAAAGGGTTGAAGTATTCAGAGTTTTAGTGGTACAGGGAATCCCCAGTGATTCTTAGGAGATGAATAGAGGAAGCTGGAACCATAGTATAGTGGGTAGGGCCTGTGCCTTGCATGCAGCCGACCTGGGTTCTATTCCCAGCATCCCAATGGTCCTTGAGCACTGCCAGAAGTAATTCCTGGGTGCAGAGCCAGGAGTAAATCCTCAGCTCTATTGAGTGTGGCGCAAAATCTGAAAAAAAAAATAAATAAAAAGATGAACAGATATGAGATAAATAAATCTATAAAAATCTCAATATCTTCAAACTTATCTTTTTTTTTTTTTTTTTTGGTTTTTGGGTCACACCCGGTGGTGCTCAGGGGTTTCTCCTGGCTGTCTGCTCGGAAATAGTTCCTGGCAGGCACGGGGGACCATATGGGACACCGGGATTCAAACCAACCATCTTTAGTCCTGGATCGCCTGCTTGCAAGGCAAACACCGCTGTGCTATCTCTCCGGGCCCGAACTTATCTTTTTCTATCTGTGCTCTTACATATCAAATTGATAATGTAAAATTAAACTATAAAATTACACGATATTTATTACTTGTTTGCAAACATAGTTTTATTTAATAGAAGGAAGTTTTATTACAGTTCTTCTGAAATGCTAACAAATAAACTCCTTAAAAACTTTAAAAAACATTTTTAACACTATCCAAGTATTAGTATTAGTTATCATATTAGTATTACTTTCCTACAATCGTTGTAATAAAATTGCCCTAAACCTGGAGCTTCAAACAATACCACTAATTACTTTATTGTTCTATAGATCAGTAATCTGAGTGAGCTACACTGACTTCTCTCTTCTCAACAGAAGGCTAACACCAATTCACTGACTCTGAAGATTCTGAAAAGAATTTGTATCCAAACTCATTCAGACTATCGACAGAATATACTTTCTTGCAAGTGGGGTTTAGGGGTTTTTCTTTGTCATGGTCTACCCTAAGCTCTTAGAAGTTCTCCAGTTCTTGAACATGAAATCTTCCAATCTTTCAAGAGCCAGTTAGAGTGCTTTGATTCTTCCTCAGTTTTGCAATATCTATCCTCGTCTCAGTATCTCTTAGCCTAAAATCAGCTGACTAATAATCTTAACTATACCTATAAAATTTCTATTCACAGCATCACTGAGTTTTGCTTAAATTAGGGCAGCTTCATTATGCTGTCCTCACACCAAAAGTCTGATCGCATGGTTCAAATCTGTCATTAACTTTTTTAACAAATAGCTGTATTTTCTTTCTATAGTGGTTAAGAAAATACACTAATGTCTTGCTCCTACGAAATCTCAACCAGTTCATATCTTTGAGTATCTTAAAAAGCTACAGTATACAGAAATCAAGCAAGCTTAAATTAGTAGTAAAATTATAAGCGAAATTTCAATACTTTGACCTTTAAGAATGCTGATATTATAAAATAAACTTTTGATGTTGCTTCTCCAATTTCAAGAGTCCTCAAATATTTTTGAGAGTTTTTTGTTTTTATTGAGGCTACTTAAAACAGAACAATAATGACAAAAATTGGTAAAAATTTTCTTTATAAATAGATTTTTAATTTAATCACCATGAGATACAGAGTTACAAATCGTTCATGAATGAGTTTCCATCACATAGCATCCAACATCCTTTACCAGTGCATATTTCTGCCACCAATGACCCCAGTTTCCCCCTCCTCCCAACCTCACCCTTGTCCTCCTCTCTGCCTGCCACTGTGACAGACATTTCTCTCTCACTTTTTTCCCTCTCTTTCTCTCTTACTTTCTTCTATCAGACGCTATTCTTTTCATATTGTTATTAAATAGATATCCTGCAACTCACTTTATTTCCTTTCAGCACATTTTTAACTATCATTGTCATAGTGGTCCTTTTCTGCCCTAAGTGCTCTTTGTGACAAGCTTCCTACCATGGACTGGTCCTCCTGGACAAAATCGCTATTGTCTTTGAATATTATGACCATAGGATATTATTTTTTCATATATTCCACCAATGAGTCTGAACATTCTATGTCTATCCCTCTTCTGAGACTCATTTAGCTCAGCATAATCTCTAATATCCATCCATTCCTAAGTAATATTTCATGACTTTATTTTTCCTAACAGCTGTGTAGTATACCACTGTGTAGATGTATCATAGTTTCTTTACCTGTTAATCTGTTCTCAGGCTTTGGGTTGTTTCCAGATTTGGCTATTATGAATATATGCTGTAATGAACATAAGTGTAGAGAGAGCTTTTCAGCATTGGTTTTGGGGCCTCTAGGAACAGTATTGCTGGGTCATATGGGAGCTCAACAAAAGTCAAATCAAAATGGATCAAAGGTCTTGATATCAGATTGAAAACCATAGGTACATAGAGGAAAACATAGGTAGAACACACAATGATACTGAAGCTGTTTGTCATCAAGAATTAATATAACACTAAACCAAGCAAGTGAAAGCAAAAGTAAACAATGATATTAATTAAACTAAAAGCTTCTGCACCTCAAAAATGGGAGACTAAGACACAAAGACTTCCATAATGCTCATCTGATAAGGGATTAATATCTAATAGATGTAAGGCACTACTAATGCTTAACAAAAAAAAGTCAGCTACCCATCCAAAAATGGGAAGAAGAGATGAACAGAAACTTCTTCAAAGGACAAATACAGATGGTCAAAAGACAAATGAAAAATTGCTTCCTATTATAATCTTGCATAATTAAATAATCAATTAACTAATAATCTTTCAATAACTAATTTGCACCAGGGAGATGCAAATCAAAAACAACAATGAGATATCATCTCACATCACAGACTGACACAACACAAAAAAAATCAAGAACAGGGCATGAGTTGGTGGCACAAGTGGCAGAGCGTTTGCCTTGTATGCACTAACCTAGGACAAACTGCGGTTTGATCCCCCAGGATCCCAGATCATCCCCCAAACCAGGAGCAATTTCTGAGCGCATAGCCAGGAGTAACCTCTGAACAGTTACCGGGTGTGTCCCCTCCCCCACAAAAAGCAAGAACAACTAGTGTTCACTAATCCAGCCATTTTGGAAAACAATATGGAAATTCCTCAAGATACTAGAAAACTAAAAATAAATAATCATGCAATAAGTAATGAGACCGAGGATAAAAAGTTTTGTACATAGTTCCCTTGGGAAAAAAAAACCAACCCATAAGTATCCATTCAGAAATGTTACAATAAAGCTATTTTTCAAGCAGAGATTCTTGATTTCCTTGGTCTCTTTCTTTTAGTGTCTCCAAAATAAACCAATAATATGTATTCTTCTTATGATTGTATTTTAACATATTTCCAATTTGGACTGGTTTTAATATATTATTTTTTACTTTATCTCAGTATATTCTTCTTTCCTAACATTTATTGAATTAACCACATTTTCTTCTACCAATCTAGATCTTGAAATATTTCATTTATATTCTTAATGGGAAATAAAAATTTCATAAATGTTTTTTTTCTTAGTTATTTTTTTATATTTTTACTTTATGCCTGGAGGGGCCAGAGCAATAGCACAGTGGTAAGGCATTTGCCTTGCATGCAGCCAACACAGGACGGGTCCCAATTCGAATCCTGACATACCATACGTTCTCCCAAGCCTGCCAGGAGCGACTTCTGAGTGCAGAGCCAGGAGTAACCCCTAAGAACTGCCGGGTGTGGCTCAAAAAAAACAAAATAAATAAATAAACAAATAAATAAAAATGCATGGAGAATTTATCATTGTTGTATTTATTAGTACCAGTTATTAGTACAATCCATCTAGTAGCCCATTAGTTAATCTCTTATATTCCAATTTAACATTTCTATATTAGCTGGAGAAAGTAGAATTTTGAACATAAATCTGTGAACTTTTCAGAAGTCATCATTTTCTTCCCAACAACAATTCTTACCAGAAGCAAATTCTCTAGTTCAGGGGTGGCAAACAGGATTTTTACCCTCACTCAAAATGGCATTATGTGTTTAATATATTATTGTTAAAATTATATGCTTTGTGTGAGTGTTTGTCTGTTTTGGCAGGTCACTGCATGGTGTGACTCTCTGACTCTCACAGTTTAAAATTTTGGCTCTTTGTGTCGAACTTGTTCGCCACCCCTGCTCTAGTTAATTAAACAGAAATAAAATGTTCTCCCAACCCACATTTATGTAAACCCACATTTAGTGGCTTCATATTTTCTATCCTCCCTCAAAAAAAAAAAAAGACCATAAAACCCCACAAAATCATGAACTGAGTCTTTTGTATTACTTTTTGTTTTTGAGCCACACCCAGAGATGCTCAGGAGTCATTCCTGACTCTGTGCTTAGGAATCACTCCTAGAGAGACTCAGAGGATAGAACCCTGGTTCGACACTTGCAAGATAAGTACCTGCTGTACTATGCTCTGGACCCAAACTGAGTCTTTTAAATCTAACACTTAAATCTAAGTTTATTCCAATATATTTCTTGATCTGTGCTTCTATTCAAAATACACACTTTAACCAAACTGGATTACAGAACATTTCTTATACATGTTCCATATTTTACCACTTGTGAACCAGTGTACACATTACTATCTTGAATTCTTTGGTTCACCTTCAAACCTCTCTTACCAGTTTGAATCACAATCTGATTCAAATGTCCTTTCTTTCACAAAGACCTCCCTGATAAGTCCATATGGAAGCAATTCCCATGTGCTGAATTCTTAAATGCAGGTATCCTATACTGTGTTACTTTGCAGCTATTTGAGGTTTTATCCTATTTCCCCAATTATATTGAAAGTTCCTTGAAAACAGAAATTATTTACTCCACCTTTAAATCAACAAGTATGTGAAAGTGGAAAAAAAAAAAAAGAAAACCCTATTTTTAGTACACAGATGGCAACAAAGGAAATAAGCATCTAAAGATACAATGTGAATAAAAGGTAGTAAGATCTTTAATAGGATATATGAGGGCACAATTTTATTTTCAAAAAAAATCTTTGATGAGTGATAAGTTATCCAAATGATTTTATGTAAGGCATTGTGAGAGAGGTCAACATAAGAATATTATTTCATAGTCAGAGATTACCAAGAACAGGGGCTATTTGTAAAGTGACAGCCAGAATCTACTGTTGCAAAATTAAAAAACTAAGAGTTGAATCATGTTTAGCATTCCCAAGCTATGTTTAGTAGATAAGAATTCCAGTAGCCTAGAACATTCTCCTGAAAATAAAATATGGTTCTAGAACTAAAATAATCTTTCAGAGATTTACATTGATAATTTAAAGGATATAAAAAGTTTTGAAGACAAGAAACCAGCTTCAGATTAACCCAGAATGTCCCCCATTTTATTTGACTTCTTGTGATTTTCACGGAAAAATTGTTAAAATCCTATGTAACTCAAATTTTTCAGAAAATAGAGTTTGGGCAATATTGACTATAAGCAATGAAGTAGCTACTGGACTTGTCACTTTACATATATTTTAATGAACCTGGACTTTATTTTGCATTTAATACTGAGCCAATAAACACTTTCCAGCAAGAAAATGACTTGATTGTAGTTGTAACTAGGGAATGTAACTCAACAATGCTCTAGGGATGGACTGGAGAAGAAACAGAAAGGAGGCTAGAGCGCCAGTGAGGAGAATTCATTCTTGGAACAGTTAAAATATAAAACTACAAACATATGTTTTGGAAATGTTTTTAGATTTAATAAATTCTATGATAATATACTAGGGAGATTTCTTTGAAAATCCATAACAGATGCCAGCAAGAGAACTATCCATTTTATCATCAATTAACATAGATTTGGGATCTCCGGGGGGCACTATGCATGTATATAGCAACCAAAAACAAATTGTAACAGGCTTGCCCTGTTGTCAAACTGGAGAAAAAATGGTCAAGATAAAGATAATTAATTTCAAGTGGATCCAATTTCTGTTCTTGGTCATTATTTATAACTATTTATTAAATACCTACAGGGTACCAGGACTATTTATTAAGTTCTTGAAAAAAAAATCCATAGATATATCAGTAACAAATTTTTTTCTTCCACAAAAACAATGCAGTTGGCACTGGAGTTTGACTAAAAGCAGATTTTCCCATGGCTCAGCAATACCAAGCACATACCCAAAAGAACAGCCACAGTGACTAACCATTAACAACAATTCTGTTCACTAACCAGTCAAAGTGAATAGATCTTTAAACATTTCACCATGCAGAGGATATTAAATTAGATAATTACCAAAGTTTTCTTTTCTTTTCTTTTCCTTTTTATTTTTTTATATTTATTTATTTATTTATTTATTTATTTATTTATTTATTTATTTATTTTTGTGAGGGGGACACACCCGGTCAGGGGTTACTTCTGGCTATGTCCTCAGAAATCACTCCCATGACGCTCAGGGGTTACTTCCTGGCTATGCTGGGGATGGAACCTCGGTCTGTCCTAGGCTTGTACGGGCACCACTCCGGCCCCATAGTTTTAAAAAATATACTTCTATGAGACCAGAGCCATAATAACACAGCTGTAGAGTATTTGCCTTACAGGTGGCCTACCCGGGACTGACCCTGGTTTTATCCCCAGCATTTCATATGGTCCCCTGAGCCTGCCAGGAGCGATTTCTGAGCTCAGAGCCAGAAGAAATCCCTCCCTGAACACCACCCAGTGTGCCTCGTTTTCCCCAAAAATATACATCTATGATTAGTTGAAAATAAGGGAGGAAATCTAGGCCTCATGTAATTCTAGAAGCTCTGAACTGGACTAATAGAGAATTATATATTTATTGTCATGATTCATAATTATTGTAAGTCATTAATGAATTGACTTATTTATCATAATGCATAAATTGGAAAATCTATATTTAGCACAAATATTTGTCCAGCCTTGAGTTAAACACTGAGGACAAAAAAGTAAACAAAATTTGCTGAGATTTTTGCTTTGTCATGGTTGACTGGTCAATGGAGACAAACAAGAATAAAAACTGATAGGATATAGAGCCCGGAGAGATAGCACAGCGGTGTTTGCCTTGCAAGCAGCCGATCCAGGACCAAAGGTGATTGGTTCAAATCCCGGTGTCCCATATGGTCCCCCATGCCTGCCAGGAGCAATTTCTGAGCAGACAGCCAGGAGTAACCCCTGAGCACCGCCGGGTGTGGCCCAAAAACAAAACAAAACAAAACAAAAAAAACTAATAGGATATAAACAAATATAATAACGAAATGGATGTCACTGTAGAGAAATAAGGTACAACATAGACACAGGGCATCTAAAGAGTTGTAAGAACTTCAAAAAAAATATTTCAGGCAGAAAGAAAAGTGGCTGCAAATGTGCTAAGGCAGTACTATACTGAAAAAGGAGGAATGGTTAAAATGAGGTGGAACTTACTGATAAAGATTATTTTCTGTCACTAAGGTGTTGACTTTCCTCTGAAGTATTTTAAAGAGAAGAAAAATAAGATTTTCTATGATTTTAAAAGATAAATATAACTTAGAGATTAGGAAGATAGATACTGCTATGGGGCAAAAGTAGGCGTACTAGTCAGGAAGCTTCTAAATGCTACAAGTAAGAACTGGGAGCTTAACTGTAGAGAGAAATGGGGTAAAAGTGTTCATATCACAAATATATTTTGAGGTTAGTGTGATGGAGTTTGCTAGTAGAGGAGCCAAGGATGACTTGGTCTCTTGCTTAATCATCTAGATAAATGTAATTACCCTCAAATGAGATATAGAAGACTGTAGGTGGAAGTAAGCATTGGGAGGAAGATTGAGAGCTCATGTTTGCGCATTTTAAATATAAAATGCCAACTCAGCATACTACTGAGACTATCAATTAGTCATTTGCATATCAGAAATCAGGGAAGGGTCTGGAGACAGAAAAAGTAGCAATGAGTGATACACTTAAGGAATATAGATAAGAATATTTAAAAATCAAGAGAAAATAAAAATTTTTAAGTGAAGAGGGCATACTGGAGAAAAAGTCGAGAAAATTCTCAGAGTGTGATATCCATCTAAAAAGCCATGTCTTAGAAAGAGAAATCAAATTATTGATCATGTCAAGAAATCTGGGAGGTCAGGCAACATTGGAATTGACTGCTGGTTCAAGTCAATATTCAAGATAGGAATTGAATATTAACTTCTACATTTAGAAACACTAAAATAATTGATGATGGTAATAAAAAGATTTTCAGCTGAGATAGAAAGGTGATATTATTGTAATATTTTTAATATAAAGGAAAGAAATAAATTGAAACCACATAAAAAATCTTCTAGCAGTTTCCCACTAAAAGAAAGAAATAATAGGACAAGTTATTTCTAGGTATGAGTCACAAGAGTGAAGTAAGAGATTACTCAGTTAGAAAAATTGCATTGTACTATATGTTGATGAATCCAACAAAGGAGAGAAATAAAATTATTTGTGAAAAGTGTTGCTATAAATATGGCATTGAATGCTCAAATAAAGTGGTTAGACTTACTGGTATTAAAATGTTTATATTTCCTGTATGTGTAAAGGTATGTATATGGCAGGTACATGAAATATAGGTATATGATAACTAGGTACATGATAAAAGAGTAGGTTAGGTTTATTTTTTCTTACTGTCTCTAAAAAGATTATTGAGGAACATATTTCAGGAGTGAAGTGGCTTGCCTTCTATCCAACTGATGCAAGTTCAACTCCCCTTTATGGTCCCCAAAATTGTGCTAGATGTTATCTTGAGTACAGAACCAGAAACTGTCTCTGAGCACCACTGTGTGTGGCCCAAATATCCCCCAGAATAAACAAAATAAATAATAAGGATAAAAGAATTAGGTGAAGAGTTTAATTTAGCCTTTGAGGAAACTTTGGGAGTTTCCTAAAAGAAGACAAAATAAAAAGATATTGAGGTGAGATTTAAAGGAGTAATTATTGACAAACCATGAAATTTTGGATAGGTATGTAAAACAATAAAATATGAGAATTGTGTAAAAGGAGAAAATGTGAAATCTAATTATAGACCCATGTTTAACTACCAGAGGAAGTAAAATTGAAAAATAATGATTGATAAGAATAAAATAGAATAAATAAATTGATTATAACTAATTATAAATTTTAAAAAGGTAAGGTTTTAGGTTTAAGATCATTGTTATAAAGGAAAAATAAGAGACTTTTAGAGGAGACAATGACATTAAACTGAAAAAAATGACAGAGACTTTTAGAAGAGACAATGACATTAAACTGAAAGCAGGATATTAAAAGAATTCTATGCACTAACATATAAATTACATAATTTATCCCAAGAAGGTGAGAATACAAAGAAATTAATGAGTTGAGTGTAGGCATAATAGTACAATAGGAATATTCGGATGAGAAAATTCACTTAACTTATAATTTATATGTTCAGTGAATAGTAAAATAGCTTATAATAAATTTAATGTGCATGTGGTTCACCTAAGAATTTTATTAAAATCAAGATTCATATGTAGTCTGGGGTAGAAGCTGAAATTATGCATCAACAATAAAGGAAGTAGAATAAGAGAAAATGAGAAATGGAATAAGATAGAAGTTGGATAGAGAAAGAGATCAAGATTAAGTATAGAAGATAACAACAAAGTTCTGGATCAATCTTAACTCTTTTCTGTTTTCTTTTTTGTTTGCTTCTTATTTTCTTCCAAAGTACACAGAAACAAATTATTCTCACACTAAACATGTGAAAATAGGAATGAAAATTAATTATCCACAATATTAAAACTGACTCATTTATGGTATAGTTATTAGTAATGTCAGGTACTTAATAAGGTCTTTTTATTTTTTATCTTAAAAAGAGATACTTTGTGTATTAATGCTTTATGAAAGAGTAATGCCAGAAATCAAAACCATTGGGGCTGGTGAAGTGGCGCTAGAGGTAAGGTGTCTGCCTTGCAAGTGCTAGCCAAGGAACGGACTGTGGTTCGATCCCCCGGTGTCCCATATGGTCTCCCCAAGCCAGGGGCGATTTCTGAGCACTTAGCCAGGAGTAACCCCTGAGCATCAAATGGGTGTGGCCAAAAAAAAAACAAATAAAAAGAAAGCAAAACCATTTGGCCTACTTTCAAGGTGTAACTTAGGTTTGCTGTTTTCATTTTAAAGAATATGAATGGTGAAAAGTTCTACTGACTCTTAATTGTTTGAGATAACCAATTTCTTGAAGTGAACAGTGTGCTCAATATGATTACAGATAAATTATTCTGACAGACATGGAAATCTATTACTTAAAGAACAAAGAAACACTGAAGCATAATACAAGAATTAGGAAGAAATATAAAAACTATTGCATTAGTTAATTAGTTACATTTTTTTTTTTTGGTGGTGGTTTTTGGGTCACACCCGGCAGTTCTCAGGGGTTATTCCTGGCTCCATGCTCAGAAATTGCTCCTGGCAGGCAGTGGGGACCATATGGGACGCCAGGATTCAAACCGATGACCTTCTGTATGAAAGGCAAATGCCTTACCTCCATGCTATCTCTCCGGCCCCGCATTAGTTACATTTTTGGATCAGGCCATTCCACAGTGCAATATGCAAGGTAAAAGACTAATACTAACCTGCAACATGTTTCCCAAGTTGCAGTCAATAAATACAACATAGTGGGACTTCAACTAATTCTCTTTAACTGTTTTTGGTGCTGAAATGAGTTAAATCATCATGAAAACTTGCAGGTCTTAGAGATTACTAATTGGATTGATGAATTTTTCTTTCCTGAAGGAGAACATGCAGATTAAAGAGCTTTTAACCGTTCTTGATGCAATCAAAAGGTTATGGTCATCTGCTAAAAACTCAGTTTCAGCCACAGTTTATGTAAGTTGTTCACATTACTCACTCAGTAATGATGTACTTGGCCCCACAGTTTGTGGTCTGGTTCTCATTTGTTGGTATTACATTCCAAGACTGCATTGACTCAGAAATGTTCCTTATTTTTTTACAGTAAGAAGAAATAGTCTGCTGTTCATGAATCATCTCAAGTTTAATCACTTGTCTGTGGTCTTCCCACAATCTATTCAAGCAGGTGTATGTAAATGAAGACTTCCACATATTGAATTAGAGGAATCAGTATCTCTAACCAGAGAATTTCAGAAGCTAACTTCTTTAACTTTAGAAGAATTATAGTGATATAATATTAACAGAATACTTAAACTTTCTGCAGTACTTTACAATATTTACTTCTATCAGATTACAGCAAGCAGACTTTTCTGAATACAAAAAAAAAAAAAACTTTCCTGGACTAAATGTATTAACACATCTGAAACCTCTAGTCAGTAAATCTAAAAAAATGTGTAAATTTCACTCAACTAATTGAAAGAAATGATGTATGAAAGTGGGAGTTGGCCTACAATGATTGAGAAGACAGAGGTGTAAACAATTACTTAAAAGTAAGTGATATATATATATGAGACAACATAATTTTTCATATTTATGATTAAGTTTTAGTGTTTTCAGTAAATAAAATGGCTGCCTATGAATCTCTAAGTTCCTAAAGACATCTAAGCAGAAATAGAAGTAAAAATCCAATAGTCTTAAATTTATAGGGAATAAATAGGTATTTTATAAATGTAAAAATAAAATTAACAGCAGAGCTGTACCTCTCACAACTTCACTAGGCCTAAGTTTACCTCACATGACTTCTTGATTACCTTACTAATTTTCTCTTTATCCCATAGTAATGATTACAGCTCTCTTGTATGTTTTGAAAAACACACAGATTGAGTATTTCACTAAAAAAAGCAGAACAGCTTTAAATTATTCTTTGAAAAGAAGCATAGTAAAATGAGTACTTACTTATAATGTGTTAAGTATTAAAATACAATAACGGGGCCAGGGAGATAGCTCAACAGGAAGGGCTACATATTTTGTATGTGTTAGAACCAGAATTCAAACCCTGACATCACTGCACATGCCCCCATAACTTCTAGGTGTAGCCCTGAAGGTCCTTAAACACCTCCAACAGCAGCCCTGTATTCCCTAATACTACCAGCCTGAGCATCACCACATCCACGGGCCCTCTCATTGGACTACCATGCCCCATTGGCCAAGTATTGTTGGATGATCCCTGGGGACTCTGAGCAATGCTTGGGAAGATCGCCAAAAATATAAAACAATGCATCTTCCAGAATTCATTCATTATATTAGAAATTTATTAAATAAGACTGGAGCAGTGACACAAGCAGTAGGGTTAGCCTTGCAAGTGCTAACCTAGGACAGACCTTTGTTCGACCCCCCTGCATCCCATATGGTTTCCCAAGCCAAAATTGATTTCTGAGTGCATAGCCAGAAGTAACCCCTGAATGTCAAAAGGTGTGGCCCAAAAAGCAAAAAAAAAAAAAAGAAAAGAAAAGGAAGGAAGGAAGGAAGGAAGGAAGGAAGGAAGGAAGGAAGGAAGGAAGGAAGGAAGGAAGGAAGGAAGGAAGGAAGGAAGGAGAAGGAAGGAAGGAGGAAGGAAGGAAGGAAGGAAGGAAGGAAGGAAGGAAGGAAGGAAGGAAGGAAGGAAGGAAGAAGAAAGAAAGAAAGAAAGAAAAAAAAAGAAAGAAAGAAAGAAAGAAAAAAGAAAGAAAGAAAGAAAGAAAGAAAGAAAGAAAGAAAGAAAAAAGAAAGAAAGAAAGAAAGAAAGAAAGAAAGAAAAAGAAAGAAAGAAAGAAAGAAAAAGAAAGAAAGAAAAAATTTGGCTGAAATGAGGGATGGAGGTACCGCTAAATATTCTGAATGAATGTTATAGAAAGTATGTAAATTGAATGTAGATTATATTGTAGCATGGATGCTTATTGATATTGCATACATCATTGCAGATGTTATCTGATTGGTCATTGTGTATAACCAATTAGATAGGTTGGTTTTCTGTGCCATGCTTCCATGACCTAACTAATCAGAAACCAGAAATATATAAGGGGCAGGATGCATAAAGTATACAAGCACAGGTAATGAGCTGCTGGGAGGTAGAATTGCAGAAAGTTGCTATTTGAGGGAAGCTGCTGCTGGGAGAGCTCTGGGAGGATCTACTGGAAGAGCCTTTGGGGTTTGCCTTCCTGAACATGGAGTTTTCTGTTAAAGTCTTGCAAGATGTAACATTGAAGACATCTGGAGGGCTGTATGCTATTTTTACTCACAGACCTCAAGAGCCCAGAGCTAGTTAGCCATTTTAGTCATTTCTACTGTAACAATAGTAAATTCAGAATAATGCAATTTTAATCAGAGAAGAAAATAAGCAAAAACAAGACTGCCAGTGGAAGAAAGATTATTATTCATCTTATTGGTACATATTTTCATTTTGGACTGACTTTAATATCTAGGATGATAGAGTTTATATGTGATTTTTAAAACTTGGGTGGAAGGAGAAAGGGTGGCTTTCTTAGACTGACTTTAACACCTAGGATAATAATAGACTTTAGATGTGATTTTTAAAACTTGGGTGGAAGGAGGAAGAATGGCTTTCTCAGTACTACTTAAAGAGGCCCAAGGTTATTCCTGGCAATATTTGATCAACCACGCAAGAAAGTTCAATGCTAGAACTTTTGGATTTAGGCCTGAATTCTCCAGGATCCAATGTGCTGACAATGTCTCATGGTGCCAGGGATCAAACATGGTCCCAGTACATGCAAGGATGGCACTCCTGACCTCCATCAGTCAATAATTCTCAAGAAATCCCCCCAGATATGTTGGAAAGGGAGCCCCAAAGTCTGATAGGAATTCAAATAAACTAACAAAATGTCAAAAGAAATCAATTCTGTGCCATTTTCATAATTATAAGAAAATCCTCTAATTTGACAAGAATTTTTCTGGATCTAGAAAGCATACTTTGTAAAGCCATATATATTTATTCCATGTTCACTTCAAAAGCAGTCTTTGATGTCAGTGTTCATGTTTAAAGCACACTCGAAAACAGAAATAATGGCAGTGATTTATGAACTGAAGAAATCTTTTTTCTCTCAAAAATTCAACTCTTACACTATAATTTCCATGTATATCAAAATCTTGATATTTTTTATTTTATAGCAATAACCTTTTTTAGTTACTAATTTAGACCGCTTTAAATATTTAGAAGTTGGAATGATAGGGACCTTTTTATGAAACTATTGGTCATCTGTATGTGTTCTTATGCAGGAGAAAGATTTCCACCCAGATGTTCCTTGCTGTTTTTAAATAAGATGCTTTTGTTTGATACTTTTAAATTTTATTTGTTTTGATTATTTACATCATTTGAATCCTAGCCCTTTACCACATACATAATTTGCAAGTATTTTCTCCATTAAGTAGTTGTATTTTAATTTTGTTGATTATTTTCTTTGCTGTGTCTGATATATTTCCTCTTATTTATTTTTGCTTCTGTTGACTGTGTTTACTGATGTGTTTTTAGAAAATTTTAAGGGTTGAAATTGTAATTTGATCCATTTTTAAGTAAATTTTGTGTATAATGTAAAATAGCCATCCCATTTTATTCTTTTTCATGGAGATGCCCAGTTTTCCCATTATTTATTAGAAAGATTCGCAGTTCTATACTCTTGACTCCTACAAGACAAATCAGTTGATCAGAGACATATTTGGGAAATATTTTTGTACTCTGTTCTCATCCATTGTTCTACATATCTATTATTATGTGACTGCTGCACTGTTTAGAAGGATTTCTCATTTGATTTCTCTAAGGTGACTCAATAAGTAAAGGTATTACATGATCTCTAAAATTACATCTAGCTTAAAATTATGATTTTGTTCCTACAAGTCCAATTGAGTCTAATCTTATCATCTAAGCACTGAAATAAATTAATTTCTTTTCCCTATCTGATAAATCACTAGTATCAATGGTGGGCCATGATTTTCTTTTGAAAGAAAAGAAATAATATATTTCTATTTGGGGGTATCCTAAACCTTCTGTGAGCTCTTGAAGATAATTGTTTGTGACTCAGAAATGACTAAGTTAAATTCCTTAAATACTTTCGTGTGAAAGCTATCTATATCTATGGATTTCACTGAGCTGAGTCATGTTTATCTGTCCCCACTTCAGTGAAATTCTCTGCCTCTCATCATATCATTAACTGATGGTATGATTAGACCTTTACTGGTATCCAGGTGGGAACAGTAATTGAATAAGATCTTTCTGTTAATACCACCTGAAATAAATTTTTTTCTCATTTAATAGAAGTAAAGTTTTCCACTTCTTTTTATATAATATTTTTCTTTTGTTTGTTTTTATTTTGTTTTGTTTTCCAGCCACACCCTGTGGTGCTCAGGGATTTCTCCAGGTTCTGCTCCAAAATTGACTCCTGAGGCCAATCCTGGCAACCCACATGGTCCCCAGAGCCTGCCAAGAATAATCCATGAGAGCAGTCAGATGTGACCCCAAAACAAACAACAACAACAATAAAATTATTCCTGGCAGATTAGGAGGCCATATGAGATGCTGGGGATAGAACCCAGGTCTGCTATCTACGAGCTAAGTGATATAACCACTCAGGACCTTCCTAGCTAATATTTTTATAAACGTTTTGATTTATATGTTTATTGAGAGCTACATCTTGTACCTTGCTGATTCATTGTTTTTAACAATAGAACTATAAGTTAAAGATTATTTTCTTGTAAAACTATTCAAAATCTCTTGGCTTCAGTTTCCCCCATATTCTTGTTTATTTGCTTGAATGAAGAGAAAAAAAGTTTTTATTTGTTCTTTTTTGGGCAACACACTACAGCACTCAGGTGTTACTCTTGGCTCTGCGCTCAGAAATTACTCCTGGCAGGCTCGGGCAAACAAATGAGATGCTGGGGATCAAACTCAGGTCAGCCACAGGCAAGGCAATCGCTCTGGTCCCATAAAGCAAGAAAGTTTTTAATTGAACTTATTTGAAAGATGTCAGGGTCACAAAAAGAGACAAGTACAAGTGTGAGAGAACACAGGCTCTTCCAGAGGTGGAAATATGCAAGGCAAAGAAACAGAGACGAGCAAGCAAGATAAACATTCAAGGAAAAAACTCTAAAGTGAACACGTTTTGTTCTTTCTTATTTTTTATAATTTTTAGAGGCCATATCTGCTCAGGGGCTTACTCACTTGGCTCTGTACTCAAGGATTGCTCATGGTAGACTTGACTGACCATATGTGATGTTGGGGACCAAATCTGGGTCAGTCGTATGCAAAGCAAATACCCTATCCAATGTATTATAATTCTGGCCTCTATTTGTTTTCTTTTATTTGGGGATCACTCCCTGGCATGTAACAAGACACATCATGAAATTTAGAAGCATAGACTTGACCAGAGAAAAAATCTTCTTAGAGCACAACCAGAAGTAAGCAATTAATCTTACAAAATTGTGCAAGTTTGTCAATGGAAGACATCTGGTTAACCAAATGCACCTGAAGTTTTGAAGTAGATGTTTCAAACTTCCATGACCCCTAACAAAATAGAAAAGAACATCTCAGCTCCAGCTGTTTTTGAGGCAAAAATAAAGAATGCAAATCTTTGATAACGCGAATGACTAACCAGAGATGTCAGAACTTAGGGGGGTACTTTGTTCTCCAGGACTGTGAGCTTCCCCACTGATAAAGCGAGAAATACTTTTGCCTCCAGAAACTGGTTTATAGCAACTAGACATTGACCCCAGGAATTTAGTATACATAAATGTGACAGATAAACTTTCTCTCTCCTATAGCACAGCCTTTATTAATTGTTTTGTTTTGCAGATGGAGAGTCAGTAGCTGTACAGAGTGCAGGTCCAAGCAAAGAAAGAGCCTAAACTGAGATTTCTTCAGAGGTAAAAGTGATTTTACTGATTTTGATTAGTCCTGTAGTTCAGTCCAAATCAGGGACATCCAGCATGGTAAGGAAAGGTAAAACCCCCAGAGATCCTTTCTCCATCATTGAAAGCCCAGACAAAATCAGCCTCCAGAATTAATTACTAATAGCAGTAGATACCTGTGTCTGGGTCGTAACGAAAAGATCACAGTCATAAACTCAAAGCAGTACAGTCTGGCCACAAGAAGAGAGAGGGACATGAAGAATATTTCTTACTCAGCTTGGTTCTTCCAATTCAGAATTGGCAATTGAAGAATTGGTATTGAAATTCTCTTCCCACAGATTTAAAGTCCTAAAAAAATATGAAAAGGAAATGAATAAAATCTTACCTTTATACAAAATTGTAGTTCTATAAATTCATCAATTGCCTTAATGATTCCAAACAGGTAGATATGAAAAATGAATAAAATTAAAATCTCTGTTGTAAAGGATAAAAATAGGTTATCTAACAGAGGAAAGAAAATGTGAAATTGATGATAAAGGTTTAGCAATTTTGGGGGCTGGAGAGATAAGCACAGCAGTAGAGCATTTGCCTTTCAAGCAGCCCATCTGGGACAGATGGTCTTTCGGTCATTCGAATCCCAACATCTCATATGATTCTCCATGTCTGGCCAGGAAAGATTTCTGAGGTATAGAGCCAGAAGTAACCCCTGGGCATCGTCAGGTGTAACCACCCCCTCCCCAAAAAAAAAGTTTTAGCAATTACCCCCAAATTGAAGAAGAGAGATAAATAATTTTTAGAAAAATTTCCTTAAGAACTATCAAATTCCATTAATATAGAACATAAGAATAATTGGTATACCAAGGAGTGAAGAAAGAGACAAGAGAACAATGTGCCTATTCAATATAGATAATTAAGAACTTTCAGAAAGAAAAAAGAACTAATGATAGAAAATTCAACAGGTAGGGGCCAGAGTGGTAGCACAGTGGGTATGAAGTTTATTTGCCTTGTGCAAGGCTGACTCAATAACGGATGTGAGTTGAAACCCCAGCATCCCATATTGGTTCCCCCAAGGACAGAAGTAACCCCTGAGTGCTGGCCAGGTGTGGCCCAAAACAAAACAAAACAAAACAAAATTTAACATTTAGGAACCAGAGAAATATAGCACAGTGGGTAGGGTGTTTGCCTTGCAAAATGGTTGACTGGGTTTGATCCCCAGCATCCCATATGAATGGTCCCAAGCCTGCCAGAATAATTTCTGAACTCAAAGCCACAAATAACTCCTAAGGACTGTCTATTGTAGCCCAAAAATCAAAAAAATAATTTTAACAGCTAATATAACACTCACATTTATAAATGCAAAAGGGCATATTCCAAGACTCACCATCGTTTATTTTTATAAATTACATGAAAAATATATAATATTACTATTTAATGTAACATATAAGGGTATTGTAGACAATAATAGACTATCTCAAGAAAAAACTCTACAAGCTAAAGAAAATGATTGACATGTTCAGTTCTAAAGGATAAAATTCCCAAACCAAGAATAGTCTAAATGCAAAATAATTATTCAAATATGAAGAAACTATTGTCTTTTCAGATAATAATATATTAGAATTGGACTATTATTATACCTGCATTGAATGAAATGTTGATTTCTGTGGGGGAGTGGAAAATTCTTAAAACATAAATCTTGAAATGGAGAGATAGTTTAATAAATCACAGTATATATTTTGCATAAAAGACATTCAGGTTTAATCATCAATATGACATGGTCTCCTAAGTACCATAAAACATGAGCCTGGGGGGCCAGAGAGATAGCATAGCAGTTAGGGCATTTGCTTGCAAGCAACCGACCTAGGACTGACCGGTGTTTGAATCCCGGCATCCGCATAAGGTCCCCCCGGAGTCTGCCAGGAGCAATTTCTGAGCACAGAGCCAGAAGTAACCCTGAGCCAGGTGTTACCTCCCCCTCAAAAAAAAAAAAAATAGAGCCTGAAGCACACAGCCAAGGACACTACAAAGTACAACCCAAAAAACAAGCAAAAAAAAAAAAAAAAACACCTTTGAGTTTGAGTTTTTCCACAAATAATAATAATATTCAGCTATTTAAAAAAACTGAGAGATCAGCATCATAGTACAGAATGGAAGGCTCTTTTCCTTTGCAGCTATCCTATCCCGCAATGAATCTCAGACACCATAAACGGTCTTTTAAGCCCACCATCAGTGACATCTGAGGCACAAGAGTTGAGGAATGGCCCCTAAATACTAGCAGGTTTAGCCACAAACCAAAAGAAAAATAAAGAAGAAAGTATGCCTTTTGAAAACAACATGAATAGAACTTGAAGTAATTATACTAACTGAAATAAATTAGAAAGATAAAAGCCAATTAACAGATTGGTTTTTTCTCATATGTGGAATATGAATAAGCCGAAGCAAATGAACTGACCAAAACACAACAAAAATAGCTCTTTGACTCTGGGAAATATATGGTGGTTAGCAAAGGAAAAGGGAAAGGCAGAAATGATAGAAATGTTTGTTTTTGTGGAGTGTAATAACACTATTAATGGGATGAAATTTTGTGGTGTAACTGAATGATAAAAATTATTCATATTTACATACATAAAGCAATCACATGCAATTAGAGGTATAATCTATATTCCACAAATTTTATAGTATTTAAAAATATTTACTCCAAGAAGGAGAATAGCAATTGAGTTAGTAGGATATTACTAACAGGCCTGACTACTTTGTTGCTCTCATTCACAATAGGCCAGGATAACAGCAATAAAAAGGGGAATCGCTTTAAAGTCAGATAGCTAAAAGATTATATTTTAGAAAATCCCTCTGGTAGTTATATTGCCAAACAGTAGATCATAGAACATGAATGTAAATCAACAGGAGTGGATGCATACTAATCTATAGACAAGAATCAGTTAGAAAGTCATTATAGAGGGGCTGGAGCAATAGCACAGCGGTAGGGTGGTTGCATTGCACAGAGCAGCCCAGGACGGACATGGTTTCGATCCCAGATGTTTTATATGGTTCCCTGGGCCAGGAGTGATTTCTGAGCACATAGCCAAGTGTAACCCGCTGAGCGTTACCAGGTGTGGTCCTGTGGTGTACCCCAAGGACCCACCCATATCTGGGAGGAGTTTTGGGAACCGGATAATAGGTGTAACTACCCTGCAAGACCTCCCATTTCTGGAGGGGTCTGGAAAAGGATAGATAAACCTCTGAGCCAGGGGGATTCGGGCCCTTTTCCTTTTGGCCCTTTTGGCCCGTTCTTCTCTCTTGGCCGGCTTGGCTTCCTGGTCTTTTGGATCTTGGGGCCGCATGGAGCCCAAAGGGAAGATGGCTAACAGGAGATAAGATGCAGGGGGCTAGCAAAATATAGCTGAATGCTTAAAAGGTTGGACATAGGCCACACACCTGTGGTGGCTAGGGGCATAATAAAGATGATTCTTCCTGGAAGGCCTGCGTGTGAGTGATTTCACCTGGGCCTGGAACTCGCCAGGCTGCATGGAGGTTGCAGAGGCCATGTGGGCTGGATGGCATCATCCACCATCCAGCCCCATCGTTAATTATTTAATTCAACATCTGGCGCTCCGAACTTTGACCTAATCCTGGACCCAAGAAACCAGCAACAATGGTAATATTTCTGCTTTTCAGTTTAATTTTGGCTCTTGTCGGGTTGCACTGAGCCCACAACCCCTGGGCCCACGTGCAACAATTTCAAAGATGGCCAACACCCCACCTGGGGGTTCAAAGGCCATTAAAACAATAGAGGGTGAAAGCTTGCATCACCTCCAGCCCAGGCCCAAAACTAAAACTTTGTTCAAGAAACAAAAACCTGGGCCTCTTCAAAGACTTATTAAAAGTCTAAATTGGAAACGGAGGAGAAAAAAGACTGTATTGAAAATGGACTGATTTTCTGAGAATGACCTTTGGCTTGAATTTGAATTTCGACTTTGGAAATTTCGACTGAACTTTAGTTTAAATAACTTTGAACTTTGAACACCCAAAAAGCGCCCTGTAAGGTGTGGCCAAAAACTGGCTTGCTAAGTGCGCCCGGAGGAAGAAGCGGCTGGGCTCGGCTGGCTCAGCTTTGCCCGGAAAAGCGAAAAACCTGGAATCCACCCTCCAGATCACAAACCCTGGCAGCGGAGCCTGGAACTACAAAAGGAAAGCCACGTGGTAAAATCTGCGTGGGACAAACCAACATCTGAACTTTAAAAGTTTTAAAGAAGCCACGTGGTGAGATCAGCGTGGGACAAATTAATCTAAACTATGGTTTTAGGTGTAGAAAATTAGTGGGTAGTAATATTTTACTCATAGTTTGGTAATGTAATAAGTTTTAGTTAGGTAGTGGTTAAAAATAAAAAATAAAAGGGAAGTAGATTCAGTTTAGCTCATTTTAACATCTAATTTCTAGACCACCCTGCATCTTTGTTTTAAGTCATTTTCTTTATGATTTAAATGTGTTTTGTTGTTTTTCAAAGTTAATATTTTCAATTGCAAAATGTTTTTACTGTGTATTTTAATGTACTTAGCCTGTTTTTAAAATGTATGTTATGCATGTATGCTGCAGTACTTGTGTATAGAAAAGATATAGGAACAGTGAAGTTCCCCCAATATAGTTTAAAAATATAGGAACATGAAAGTTCCGAAATAGTGCTTGGTAAAAAAGCATTAAATAAAATTTTAGGTTACAGGTGTAAAAGTATATTTTGCAAATGATATGTTTTTAGAAAAGGGGCTGGTATATTAATTTTCACTCTTTTACGTTTGGCGCATGAAAAGATTTAAAAAAGGGGGAAATGTGGTGTACCCCAAGACCCCACCCATATCTGGGAGGGGAGTTTTGGGAACCGGATAATAGTGTAACTACCCTGCAAGACCTCCCATTTCTGGGAGGGGTCTGGAAAAGGATAGATAAACCTCTGAGCCAGGGGATTCGGCCCTTTTGGCCCTTTTGCCGTTTCTCTCTTGGCCCGGCTTGGCTTCCTGGCTTTTGGATCTTTGGGCCGCATGGAGCCCAAAGGGAAGATGGCTAACAGGAGATAAGATGCAGGGCTAGCAAAATATAGCTGAATGCTTAAAAGGTTGACATAGGCCACACACCTGTGGTGGCTAGGGCATAAATAAAGATGATTCTTCCTGAAGCCTGCGTGTGAGTGATTTCACCTGGGCCTGGAACTCGCCAGCTTTCTTCCGTAGTTCCACGCTGATCTTACCACGTGGCTTTTGTAAACTTTTAAAGTTTTAAAACTTTTAAAGTTTTAATTCAACATGGTCCAAAAACCAAAAGAAAAAAATAAAAAGAAAGCCATTGCAGTGATCAGTAACTGATAATTGAAGAAAGCATTATGAAGAAAGATATCGATAAAAAAAAATAACTCACAGAAAATCTTAGAGGAGCAGAAAAAGAGAAAAGCTATTTTTCCAAATGTACATTTGTACCTCAGGCATCATGAGAGGATGTAAGACTACATTAAAATAAGCAAAGACAGGCAGTCACTGTATATTTAAGCCTACCACATTAAAATTGTACATGTATTGGTTCATGTTGTGTACGTAAACATTTTAATGGGATTATTATGTTACTGACCCCAACCCGATCAGTGATTGTGCCCTACCCTAGGGTGTGACCTGGCATTCTGCTCCCACCCTAGAGTGCTACCTGATTCTGGGGCATAAAAACAAGGGTCTGTGGAAGGCGGGAGGCTTTATTTATTTATATAATAAATACATATTAATTCTATATTCTTATATCCTATTCTTTCGGCCTCTTCACGGGAATAAAGAGCTGTTTTCTTCGGAAGCCTGACTGCCTGTTGGCTTTCTTTCCCACCCGCATTCACCTCAGAACCGCCGACTGAACAGGGTAACAGACGTGTGGTCCGAGATGGAGGAGAAAGGCCTCATCCTCCATCCCTGCATCAGTCAACAGTCCAGAGCAATAGAAAAGCAGGTAAAGGGTTTGTCTTGTCTTCCAGATCGGATCCCCAGCACCCCATCTGGTCCCCAAGCCTACTAGAAGTGATCTCTGAGTCTAATAAAGTCAGCACTGAGCTGGGTATGGTATAAAAGTAAAATAAAATTGTGCATGTACTTTTGATTAAGATTGTACATCTCTTTATAAGAAAATACTACCTACAATGTTTGTATATTAAATCATAATCAGTTACCTATAATTTTATTTTAGTAGCTCTTATGGAAAAGCCTATTGACAGGCTTCCAAGGATAAAAAACATGACAGGATATCTAAGGAGTGCATTCAGAAGACTGGTTCAGAATAGGATACCCACAACTAGTCATTTGGGGCTTTCACAGCCAAGGATTTTTGAGCAGTCAGAGTCAAGATTAAAATTCAAGACAAAAAAAGGAAATCAGTGATATAGGGTTGAGTATCATAAGAGGAAAATTAAAAATAGAAAGCAAATGATGGTAGAAAAGAACACTCACTTGCATGCTCACTTCAGCAGCACATATACTAAAATTGGAACGATACAGAGAAGATTAGCATGACCCCTGCTCAAGGAAGACATGCAAATTTGTGATGCATTCATATAAATAAGAAAAGAAAAGAAAAGAAAAGAACACTCTCACTTAGCTAGTGTTCAATGGTACACATTATCATTCTGTCTCAACACTGATACTGGTGATAAGGAAGTATCATAATTACTATAAGTGATATAGGTATTCATAATTATATTTATAAGTGTTATTATATTAATATGTATTCATTATATAAATAAATAAGTGATAAAAATATTCATGAAGCAGGGACATAGGGGAATCTGAGTAGTTTTTAATGTAGTTCATTTTAAGTGTGTAGATGTTCAAGTAGAGAGAATAGATGTGAAGTTATGGAAATGAACTTCTTGATAGTCATCTAGGAAAGACTATGGTGCAGCATTGAATCTAGTACCTATCTTCCTTTTATTGGAAATCATTAGCCCAAACCAAATCGACTTCAGAAGGGATCACAAAATCAAAATTCTTTGGTGAATAACAAATTCTGTTCAGATGAACTGAATTTCAAATATTCCTTGACTAATATTTTTTAAAGAATCGTTAAACTGAATAATTCTCTATTAAATTATATTCTCTATTAAATCCTTGCATAAAGAAGTAGACATTGTGAGAGCAAAGAGAAGTAGTAAAAATAATTTGTCAGATAAATGAGTAGTCTATATATTGAATAAGTATAACATTATAAGTTTATTTAGTGTTTCATTTGACCATTAACTGATAAAAACAGATGCTAGTCATCATCTGCCAAGGATTTACATCTATGACTGATTCCTGAAATAAGGAAAAAGGAAAGTTCTAAATACATGGCTGCAGTGGTTCCAGGACACCTGCTGCCCTGTAGTAGGAGTCAGTGAGCATGTAGGGTAGCCAGGCAAGATCAGGATCATATTTTAATTTAGTAGCATTATAGAGTAGCATTTATGCATTGGTCAGAAGCAAACAGAACTATTGTTCTTTTTTTCACATCCAAGTTTTCTGCAATTGAAAACACTCCAGTTTGTTATTAGATTCAGGTTTCCCCACAGTTGTATACTTTCAATCCTCTTAATTACCTTTTTTTTTTTTTTAGATTATTCTGTAGTTTATGAAGCTTCTGGCATAAACAACTTTATTTTCTTTCTGACTAACAGTTGTAAACTCACTGCCTGATTTTATTTTATTAGCAGGTGACCTGGACTGCCAAGAAGAAACTCAAAGTCTTGATTTATACACAAGTTTTAACCAAGTTCCAGAAATGATTATCAGTCTTAATGTATATTACAGAGTGGCACAGAAACTTGTGTGTTCATACATGGCAGACATTTTTATGGGGTGTGAGGCTTCATCCAAACACTGTGTGTATGATTGAAAAGGAAGATAGCATGGCAGTTGGATTCTTTTCTTAAAAAAAAAAAAATAACACTTAATGGAAAAAATGTTAAAAAGAGGAAAAGAAAAAAAAATGAGGAAAAGGTGAGAATTTAGGGTCAAGAGAAATGTTATGCCCTGTGTTGCACAACTGGAAAGGTAGCAGAGAATTCAGAAAAAGTCAAATTGCTTTTTGGATACTACTAATCAGTATACCTCAGCAGAAGGCCGTGGGATTCAGAAAACATTTGTAGGATCTTCTGAGCTGGAATCTAGCCCTAAGCAAATTGAAGCTGCAAAAAGAAAATTGCAAGTATATGACGTCATCGAGGACTGGAAATGTCACAAATTATTTACTTGACCACACAATAAAAGTGACATGAGTTGTGTATCCTTAAACAACCTCTGCTGGCTGGATGATCCCATGAAATGGTCTGTTTTGCTGCTAGATGCACTAAAGATTAGATAAAGAAAACAGGCAGTCCCTTATGGGATACTCCAAGTTTTTAACTGCCAAATAAGATCTCAGACAAGATCAAAAATAGAAAGGATTTTTTTATTATCTGTAAGTGCATCTCAGAGCAGAGATGGACTTAAAATTCAAAACATGTAATGAAATGTGCTATTGTGGTGGTAAAAGTTTGCGGAAAGACACAGCCTATGGTTTGTAATTAAATGTGCTATTCCTGGGCTTTTCATCCAGCACTATTCAGATTTGTTAATCCAAGTAATCAACTAAGCCAATCAGTATGATCTATTACTCAGTGGGTCAGAGGAAAGCCATAGGGCAGAGTGGAAAGATAGGGTGTTATGGTTGCTATTTTCCCATTAATAAATTGTACAGGATTCCATCTAACTTTTCTAGTCATTGTTCTCATATTTGTATAAAAGAGCATGTTTTATGAGATTTTCCAGTTCTTGAAATAAGCTACCTTTTGTTCTTAAACTTTGCTGGAGAACTTTAGATGTCAGTAAAAGCCACAATATGCCAAGGATCATTTAAGATTCATGGGACCGGAGAGATAGCATGAAGGTAAGGCGTTTGCCTTTCATGCAGAAGGTCATCAGTTTGAATCCAGGTGTCCCATATGGTCCCTCATGACTGCCAGGAGCAATTTCTGAGCATGGAGCCAGGAGTTTCCCCTGAGCACTGCCGGGTGTGACCCAAAAACCACAAAAAATAGGCAAAACAAAGATTCATCACAGTACTAGGATATGAGAGTTATCTAGTTACTGTACTAGAATTTAAGAGTCATCATTTAAGAGTCATCATTTTTTAGTAGAATAATGTCAGATTTATGGGTATATGCTCTGTCTACCTCTCTTGTGATAAACATACTATAAAAAAATACTTGTCCATTACCAAGTAAATTTACCCTGTCCTAACAAAATCTTTTTGAAAGAACAGAATAAGACACAAAATATTTTTATACAAGATAGTGTAGCATGATATAATATTCAAGAATATTTTGGTATAAGACATGAGCAAAGGAACAAAGTATGCAGTGCTCTTTTAGTGTAGAAAAAGATTGCTCTGTAAAAAAAAATTGTTTGCTTTTATAGGGATATTTCTTTAAGCAAAAATTTTTTGATGGTTCAGCCACTGTAATTTGTTTAAATTTACTCCAACTTGCAAATTTGTTTTTTGCTTGCTTGTTTATTTGTTTGGAGTTTGAGGCCCACTTTTGAAAATGTTCACTCCTGGTATTGTTCTGGATACCCTGTGTGGTGTAGAACTTCAACCAGAGTTGACTTTGTGCAAGTAAAACATATTAGACCCTATGCTATCCCTCCAGCTCCAACTTGCAAATTTGAATTTAAGTCCCTCTCTCACCCTCACTTCCATTTGAAAGTAAAACCTATTTTGGCATAATGTGGTGGGCTATTTGAGGGGCTTGGGAATACTAACCACTCATCTGTGAGCACTATAAAAATTTATTTATTGATACTATAAAATATGTGAAATGATTTTGTGCATTTACAGGCTCACGAATAACCTACCAACTCATATTAAACAGAAACATTCTATATTTAGATATGGAAACCTGTATACAATGATTTTTATTCAACTTTATTTGTTTGCTTTACTTATTTGACATACTATTGTATATGTGGTAAACACACTGTTAACACAAAGATGAAAATTTTGGCTTAATTGCTGATTCTAAATTGCTTTCACATTTTCAACGACAACCCAATAAACACCAGTAATGGTATTGTAATGTGGGAATTTATGATGATAACAATGATGAGCAAAGTGTTTGGAAGACTAGAGAAATTGAGATCAATAACTTGACCTTTTTAAAATATGAGATTAATTGAAGATATTTTATAAGAGAGAGCAAACAGAATGTGATTTGAAAGGTATAACAGAGAGAAAATTGACAAAGATATGGGGAGACAATAATTTAGCAAATTTTTTCTGTCCCTGTGTGACTCCACTAAATTACCTGAGAGATTAGGGAAAGACGGAGACGATGAAAAATAGGACTGACTTTATTTTGAACAAAGCTAAAGAATTTGCTTTGCCTACAGACAGTAATGATAAATGATCAAAATTGACTGTATTTATTTATAACAGAATTGGCATTATAACAAAAAATGTTCCTTGTAGCTATGGTGTCAAATTTCTACAAATTTTTATAAAATAATTTGAGAATAAATGATTCAAGTCACCTGGATCTTAGCTGCAGTTTGGCGCCACCTGGTGACCATTGTCTAATTGGTTTGCATTCCCATAGGGAGGAGTCTGGGGTGCTCATTGAAACTTCTAACTGGAACAAGCTTATTGACTAAATAATGTTAATAGTCTCAGTGCCTTAATGACTTGGCTTAGACTCCAGTTGATTGGACATTGATCATTCACCCCTGAACCATGGATACCACCTACGGAAACAAACATGGTTTCCTACACCAGCACCAGGAACATAAATTCTACCAAGGAAGGCCCCACTACCACCATGGCACTGACTTACTCCAAAGACAGTTCTTATATCACCCTGACAACTAAGAAACAGCAATAGTCTGCTTTTAGGGCAGGATTCTCTGCAATGCTGATGGTGAGACTGAACCAGAAGACACTACATGCCACCCAGTCATCGATATAGGACCTGTACAGAAGCCAGGATCTATAACTACAGAAACCTGATAGCAACAACTGTGATACTGAAGAGCTGACCACCGAGAATGACTAGGGCGTTGGACAACTGAGTATGCCTGGAGCCTTGATTGGTCTTATGCCAAAATACTTCGGGGGTAAGATCTCCCTGTTTTTTAGGCCAAAGGTCTTTCTTTCCAATTTCTTCCATATTTTGCTGTGTGTATGCAAACAACTGCTACACACACACACACACACACACACACACACACACACACACACACACACACATCTTTTTTTTTTTAGTGAATCTTCCATCTCTAAAAAAAAAAAGGGTGGAGCATACTAAACCTTCGGCTATTGTATTAATGACTTTATTGGTGATACAATAATTTTCAAATATATAACTGCTAATAAATGCTCTCCTCTTCTTTTTCTATTTTTTAATTAATTCTCTATTCTCTTTCTATTTCTTAATAATTTCACTTTCTGTCATCCTAAAACAAATGTATTATGATCAATTATGTCAACTATGTTAAACATTTTCTTTAATAAATTTTAAAAAAAGAAAAAAATAGTCTCTATTGCCTTGATTCAGTTTGTTTTTGGTTTGGAGCATACGGGGCCAAGGTTTCATGAAATTACACTCTCCCTTCTCTTCACTGTTCTTTACTGTTCTACCAATAGAAGACTAAAAGATGTGGGGTATAAGTGAAAGGTCAGGAAAACCCATCTTTTACTTTATAGTGAGATTAACTTGTCTTCATATTTATTTGTTTAGGGTGCATCACTACAGTGAAAATTATAATAGTTTTATGTCTAATCTAATCTTGTTTATTATTATGTTGAATTGGAGCTGCTTTAACAAGTCTGAGAAAATTAGATAAAGCCTAATTTGGAACTTGAAATGAAGTAGTCATCAACACTTGACTAGAAGTTACAGAACTATGGAGAATAAAAAGATTGTATGAGATCATCTAGTGCCAAATTTTATAACCAGAAATGTATTAAATGCATAGAGGAAAAAGTATAGCTGAGGAAACTAAGATTCACTTTTCTTTATTTAACACAGCTATGCATGTAACATAGGAGAAGCCCACTGAAGAATTGGATAAAATTTCTGCTTAACTAAAGTTACTTTCAAGTAACTACAAATTAAGAAGGCTTGAAAAATATAATAATCGTTAAATTTTTGTATTCTTTTAACACATACCTAAGAAAATGTAAGACAGGTAGAACAGAAACTATTCTATATTAATACAGGGTGTTAGAATTTACCCAAATATCTAAGGTTTTGAGCACATACCATGTGTTTTATGTTTCAAATGTTCTGACTGGCTTTTTTACCCAAAAAGGAAAATAATTGCACATACCTTCTAATTTCATGGGATTTATTTAAACCATAAGTTAGCAGTATCAATATGCCCCTAATAACAAAAATCAAATCAAATAACAAAAAGTTTAGGCAAACAAACTAACAAAAATGATATTTTCCAAAACCTGCATTTTTGGGAAATTCAAGTTAGGATGTTTCAAGTGACTGTTTAATGTTCTTGTCAAATTATCCTCCTAATTTTCAATATTCTTTCAGTCTGTTAAATACGAAGCTATGAAATGAGGGGTTGAATTGTAATCCTGTGAACTATCTATGGTACCTTCTCTCAGATTTTGTTTTTTTTCACTTGAATATTGAAGAGATTGGGTTATGTACCATTAAGAGTTTTCTTTTTATTTTAGATTGGATCATAAAAAATAGCAGAGGTTAACAATAGTAGATGAGTGTCATAGTTTTATTAAATATTGTTGTATTTCTTACATAACATTAAATGATTTATTACTTGGCAACCCCACAATATTATGAGACACTTTAGGCTTAGAAAAGCATTTTAATCATACAGCCTACATCCACCTTGGATTACATCTTGTTGCTGATAGAGTTTCATAACACTTTACCACTCTTCCACATCACCTTCTCGTCCCAGTGGATTTCTTATCTCCAGCAGAGGCATTGTCCCCCTGAGCCCCATGTTTATTGTTTCCATTGTCTATGAGTATTCATTATTCCAACTTTATGTTTCTTTATATATCACATATGAGAAGGATAAATTTGCACTTATCTCTCAGCTCTGACAAATTTCACTTAGCATGATGGTCTCCAGGTCCCTCCATGTATCAGCAAATTGCATGACATTCTTTTTTTTTATGGTCAACTAGTATTCCATAGTGTATATATACCAGTTTCTCTAACCAGTCATCTATTCTTGTTGTCTTCATTTTTTATGAGGTTGTTTGTGTTTTTGTCGTTAAGTTTTGCTAGTTCCTTATGTATCCTGGATATTGACCCTTATTATCTATCTAATGTGTGATATGAGGCTATTTGCTGCCATGCACCAGACTGTTTAGTTATCTAAAAATTTGTTTAAATTTTTATTTGAAACTATTTTATATCCCTTTTTATTATTTTTGTTATTGTTTTCTTGGTCAATGGAGCTGTATTATAAAAGCAACACTGAAGCTAATGCCATCAATAGTTTCTCATGTTTTATTTCTTCTATTTTATAGTTTGGGTTCTTTTTGTGTTGTTTTATTTTTTTGTTTGTTTTAATTTTTGTTTTGTTTTGCTTTTTGGGTTCACAACCTGTGGCCCTCAGGGGTTATTCTGCACTAAGATATTGTTCCTGGCAGGCTCGAGGGACCATATGGAATGCTGGGATTGGAACCACTGTCCATCCTGTATACAAGGCAAATGCCCTACTGCTGTGCTATCTCTCCAGCCCTTATAGTTTGGGTTCTCATAACCATGTTTTCAATCATTTATGTTAACTTTAAATTGTTTTATAAAGCAATAGTATTTAAAGTAGCATGGTATTGGAATAGACAAATCCTCAGATCAGTGGAATAGACTTGAGTATTCTGAGAGACTGACCCTAAATTGTACAAATAATTTGTGTTTGATACGGGGCTGGAGGGATAGCACAGGGGTAAGGCATTTGTTTTGCATGGGGCCAACACAGGATGGACCCCGGTTTGAATCCCAGAATCTCATGTGGACCCTGAGTTGCCAGGAGCGACTTCTGAGTGCAGAGCCAGGAGTAACTCCTGAGCACCGATGGATGTGATCCAAAAACAAACAAAAAATGCCAATTTGTCTTTGGTAAAGGTGCAACAAATACAAGATGGAGCAAGAAACACCTCTTCAACAAGTTTGTTGGGGAAAAATAGTCAATTACATGCAAAAAGGTGAACTATGACCTTTCTTTAAAACCAAACACAAAGGTTAAATCAAAATGAATTAAAGACCTTGATATTAAACTTAAAACCATAAGGTGCATAGAGAAGAAAATAGGCAAAATATTCCATGATATTGAAATGAAAGGCATTTTAAAGGAGGAAACACCACTGCTTAAACAAGTGGAAGCAGAAATAAACAGAAAAGCTTCTGCAATTCAAAGTGAATAGTAACTAAAATATAAAGGCTATCCATGAAATGGGAGAAACTTTCACAATACTCATCTGATAAAGAGCTAATATCTTAATATCTTAAATATATATGTATATATAATACATAGATATGGTAGAACTGAACAAGAAAATAAATCTAACCCATCAAAAATTGAGAAGAAGAAGAAGAAATGAACAAACATTTCCTCAAAGGAGAAACACAGATGACCAAAAGACACTTGAAAAATTTCTTTACATCACTAAGCATCAGAGAGATGCAAATCAAAACAATTAGGTATCATCTCACCTCACAGATAATGGCACATATCAAAAAGAACAACCAGTGTTGCCATGAAATTGGGGAGAAAGGAACTCTTATCCACTGTTGGTCCAGCCTTTATGAAAACAATATAGATATTCCTGAGGAAAAAAACTGGAAATTAAGCTTCCTTATCATCCAACTATACCACTCCTAGGATATACCCTAAAAATACAAAAATTATCTCTTCACTCTTTTGTTCACTGCAGCACTATTTACAATAGCCCAAATCTGGAAGCAACCCAGAGCCTGAAAAAAGATGAGTGGCTAAAGAAACTATGGTATATCTACACAATGGAATACTATACAGCTTTTAGGAAAAATGAAGTCATGAAATTTGCTTATACTGGAGATTATTATTCTGAGTAAAGTGAGTCAGAGGGAGAGGGATAAAGAGAATAATTTGTGGACTATAAGGAAAATAAAAAGTGATGATATCTAGAGACAATAAAGATGAGAATTAAGAGTACCAGTCTATGCTAGGAAACTTGCCACAAAGAGCAGAGAGTACATTTAGAGTCTAATACAAAAGGGGCATTCATGGTATCATTGTAGTAGTAAAAAACACAATGTCAAAAATAAAAAGAGAGAGAGAGAGAGAGAGAGAGAGAGGAGGAGGAGGAGGAGGAGGAGGAGGAGGAGGAGGAGGAGGAAACAGAAGGAAAAAGAGAGAGAGAATGAAAGAGAGAGTAAAGTAAAATGCCTGCCCCAGAGGCAGGCAGGGAGTGTGGGTTAAAGGGCAGAGAGCTTCAGGGAGGGTGAGAGGGAAAATGTTGTCATTGTGGTGGCAAAGGAGCACTGGTGAAGGTTGTTGTACCTTGTATGGATGTAACTCAATCATGAACAACTTTATCTGTGGAAAAAAAAACTGTTATGAACAATCTTGTAACCATGGTATTTAAATAAAAAGTATATATTTATAAAAAAAGATACTTGATGTTTTTAATCTTCATAAATTTATTAATATTTATATAAATAAGATCTGTGTGTATAGAAAGAGATTTAGAAAATTAGACAAAATGTCAACTCATCAAATTTTGGTGAAATGATACTGTGTTTATTATATCTTTCAATTCTTTCATATTAAAATTTTCAAAATAATGTATTGCGGGAAATTAGATAAAATTTCATTATAGTATATATAAATGTTATTTATAATTTTGTGTTTTTAATTTAATTACTATTATCTCAGTATTTTGTTTTGAAAATTATCCTGTATTAAAACTATACACTTAAAACATATGCATTTATATAAATTAACAAAATAATACAAAAATAACAAAATATCCTAATTTTAGCTTACCAAAAAGAAAATATGCTGAAATTAATCTTTAGACTTGCCATTACCTCTACTCCTATGTAACTCTTTAAAATAGCCATTTTCTAAATTGCTTATATAGCTTTAGATTCTCTTTGTTCAACCATATGTTCCAGATCATAGACTGATTTTTAAATTTACTTCAGACTAAACAGATATGATTATGTTTTAGAGGGTTAAAATTATTTAGTCCAAAGTATCAGAAATTAGTGTAATTATCATCCAGATAACATTGATAAATATACTATATACACATAATACATATTTTAAATAGTTTTTTTGTTTGTTTGTTTTTGAGTCATACCTGGAGGTGATCAGAGGTTACTCCTTGGCTCTCTTCTCAGAAATCTTTTCTGGCAGGCATCCCATATGGGATGCCAGGATTCAAACCATCATCCGTCCTGGATCGGCTGTATGCAAAGCAAATGCCCTACTGCTATGCTATATCTCCAGCCCAATCATTAAAATTTTTATGTAGCTTAGGCTAGGAAGACCCCTAGCCTAAAAAGTCTTAGGCTCAAAGGGCCTCTCTGGGGGCTGAAAGGCTGGATGAAGCAATATGATATGTTTTACAAATTTTAAAAGATTAACAGAAACAATTAAGAAATAGTGGTAGCTAAAGAAATATAATTTTCAAAATTTTAAGGGAGACTAGCTGACAAACTAGAATTTTGTTTTCAACTATTATACCTTCCAATGAGATTTAAGGGCTGGGGAGATAGTACAGGGGTCAGAGATGGAAATCTAGAGAGCATAGGGCTGCTTAGATTTTTTTTGTTTCATGGACCTTGGTGGTCTCTTGCAATGATAGGTCAGGGAAGCACTGTTTCTTACCTCACACTGAGTCATGACACCAACACAGACAGGAGTACTGCTTGGAAATCCTCAATAAATAAATAAGTAAATAGCAAGCAAGTAAATATTAGCAAACACTTTATTTCTACTGGAAATGTTAAGAAGCAGAAACAATAAGAAGTTGTCATAGTATTTTTGTATTTTGAGCATCAGGTTTACACTTAAGTGTAAGGTTTCAAATGTGAAACATTCCCATAACACATCATCCACCCAGATGTCTGCATCAAAAATTTTTATTTACTTTTCAGTAAGGTTCCAAGTAAAAAATCATAATTATTCTCAAACTCATGAGAAAGTAACTAGATAAGTCAAATCCAAAATAACTTCAACTATTCCCTTAAAAAGATATTTTAAAATAGAAAAAGCTACTTCTGACAGAGCAAAAAAAAAAAAAAAAAAAAACCAATGAGATGGGACTAGAGATAGTACAGCAGGTAGAGTGTTTGCCTTGCAGGTGGCCCTTCTAGGTTCAGTCCCTGGCACTCCATATAATCCCCCTAAAACTGCCAGGAGTGATCCCTAAGCACAGAACTAAGAGAAATCTCTAAACACTGTCAGGTGTGGCTCAACCTTCTTTTTTTTAATAAATATTTTTATTTTGACCAAAGTAGATTACAAATCATTCACAGTAAAATTTTAAGTCTATAGTGACATTGAATCAGGGTCATTCCCACCACCAATGTCCTCCCTCTCCCCCACCCTGTTTTTTTTTCTTTATTTAAACATCTTGGTTACATATATGATTGTGATTAGGTTTCAGTCATGTAAAGAACACCCTCTTCACCAGTGCAACATTCCCACCACCAATATCCCAAATCTCCCTCCATCCCACCCCACCCCCACCTGTACTTCAGACAGGCTTTCCAGTTCCCTTATTTATTCAAATTATTCTCAATGGAAAAAACTAAAAGCCTTTCCTCTAAATTCTGGTACAAGACAAGGCTGTCCACTCTCACCACTCCTCTTCAACATAGTACTGGAAGTTCTTGCTATAGCAATCAGGCAAGAAAAGGATAGCAAGGGAATCCAGATAGAAAATGAAGAAGTCAAGCTCTCATTGTTTGCAGATGACATGATACTCTACTTAGAAAACCCTAAAGACTCTACCAAAAAGCTTCTAGAAACAATAGACTCATATAGCAAGGTGGCAGGCTACAAAATTAACACACAGAAATCAATGGCCTTTTTATACACCTATAATGAAAGGGAAGAGAAGGAAGTCAAGAAGGCAATCCCATTCACATTAGTGCCACACAAACTCAAATATCTTGGAGTCAACTTGACCAAAGATGTGAAGGACCTTATACAAAGAAAACTATAAAGCCCTGCTCCAAGAAATAAGAGAGGACACACGGAAATGGAAACACATACCATGCTCATGTATTGGCAGGATTAATATCATTAATATGGCAATACTCCCCAAAGCATTGTACAGATTTAATGCGATCCCTCTAAAGATACCCATGACATTCTTCAAAGAAGTGGGTCAAACACTTATGAAGTTCATCTGGAACAATAAACACCCTCAAATGGCCCAACCTTCTTACTCCTACCTCTTCTACAAAGGGATAACCAAATAAATCAAGCATGTAAAAGAAACATCTACAATTTTAACTATCTATTAATGACCACAAGTGGGTAGGATTAATAAGTGAAAGACCCAGTGAGTAGTGAGTCTGTGGGAGAATATACATTCACATGCATTTATTTTCATTGTCCTTTACAGCAGACAAAGGAAAAAAATCGAGGCAAAATAGAGAAAAGGGATGATGGTGAAAGTATAAAAATCCTGTGAACCAGTCTCTGTCGTAAAATAAAGGCTTAAACATTGGAAAATAGTGGGTCATTTTCTTACATCTAAGACTCAAGTGAAGGGCTAGAAGCAAAAATCTTATGCTGTTTGAAAGAAGGTAAAACATAGTTTATTAATAGAAGACTGGCTCAAAAAAAATCTACAACTTCTGGTCTACATAGTAATAAAAATAAAAAGTGCCTGCTCCTGGGAAAGAGACAAGAAAATTAAATTTGCCTGATGCAAGGCAAAAATCTGTTACTATTGATGAATGGACAATAAGTTACTGATCACCTATGACTCTCACAGATACTATGCAGATTTTGAATAGTAAATATACCACATGTTGGCAAAGATAAATGGTGAAAATAAAACCACTCCCATGACTCTGGTCCTGACTAATAATGCAATTACTCCAGAAGACCCTCAATTTCTATGTGCCTCGATGCAAGACAAGCACTGACTAACAAGCTAATTAATTCTTGTGAGAGGAACAAAAGTATGAGAGACTTGGTGTATAGTGCAGGCATGTAGGGGGTTCTGAGCATTGATGATAGGTTAGATAAAATTAAGTATGATTTTTAATATCTCAGACTCCACAGCAAGTATTTGGCAGATCATCCCTGCAAAAATTTGCATAAAAATTTGAAAATTTGTGATAGAAGAAAAATAATAGGAACAATGTTAATTAATTCCAAAGAAGAGAGGCCAGAGAGATAGAATGGAGGTAGGGTGTTTGCCTTGCATGCAGAAAGACGGTAGTTCGAATCTCAGCATCCCATATGGTCCCCCGAGCCTGTCAGGAGTGATTTCTAAGCATAGAAGAACCAGGAGTAACCCCTGAGCGCTGCTGGGTGTGACCCAAAAACAAAAAAACAAACAAACAAAAAATAATTCCAAGGAAGGATCAAATTTGACTAAATTGACTCAAATTTTAATAGAAGAAATAAAATATCAGTAACTCATATACATACTTCATTTTTCTATTTCTATTATTATTTTATGAATATTTATATGTAAATAACTCCATACTCCTTAATACCAAATTCAAAGACAAATACAATTGTAGGAAGTTTTAGCATAACTATGATTCAAATATATTAAAGGATTTTGCCATTTACGTGGACAAACCTGTTGGACCTATTTTTGGTCTCCTGGACACCTCCAGAGGTCATCTCTGAGCACAGAGACATGAGTAATACTAGGTTGGCCCCAAAACAAAACAATAACAAAATTTCATTAGTAGTAAAAATGTAAAGTGGTCCATACAAGTGGATCAGAAGTTCTTGAGAAAGAGGAGAGAAACAGGAAAAAAAGAGAAAAGCAATGATGATGAATATGTCAAGGTGGGAGTGATAGTAAAGCAATGATAGTACCTTCCTTGTACTAGGCTACTACAGATTAAATCCCTGTCATTTTATATGATCCCCAAGCCTAGTAGGAATAATCCCTGAACATAGAACTCCAGGAGTAAACCCTGAGCATAGCTAATGTGGCCCCAAAGAACAAAACAATAACAAAAAAAGAGTATAGTATGTCAAAAGTATTGAAAATATATAGGCCAGATAGTTTAATGTTGATTGATAACAGATCAAAATAACTCTGAAGAGGAGCCAGAGATATAGCACAGTAGTAGGACGTTTGCCTTGCAAGCGGCCAACACAGGACTGACAATGGTTCGAATCCTGGCATTCCATATGGACCCCATGCCTGCTAGGAGCGATTTCTGAGCATAGAGCCAGGAATGAACACAGCCGAGTGTGGCCCAAATACCAAACCAAAACAAAACAAAACAAAACAAAAAAAAAAAACTCTGAAGACTCAAACCAGAATTAAAAGTTTAAAACAGTGGTTGTTACTACAATAACAATCAGACATATCAAATAAGACACCCAAACATTAAAAATAGAGAATGACAGGGCTGGAGCAATGGCTCAAGCCATAAGGCATCTGCCTTGCACACACTAGCCTACGATGACCACAGTTCGATCCCCCAGCATCCCATATGGTCCCCCAAGCCAGGAACAATTTCTGAGTGCATAGTCAGGAGTAACACTTGAGCATCACCAGTGTGGCCCAAAAACCAAAAATAGAAAAAATAGAGAAAGATTTGAAGACAGTCATTGGGAAGTTGAGGAGCATATTAAATTACAATATATGTAGAAAGTCGTAACAGCAGATTTTAAAAACGAGAAATTACATGTGTTGGCCCACTTAAAAATTTTATTTTTTTCATCTTTTCTTCCACTTTGTTGATGTTGATGACCAGATTCATACATCCTCTTTTTTGTAATGCTACCATTTAGCTTGGTAACAGAAACACAAAGAATTAAGGACACTGGATAGGATAAAATCAGAATATAAAGTTTTGTATTTTTTAATACTTAAACTAAAGCAAAAAATTTATGGAAGTACATATATAGAAGCAAAATATATGACTAAAAGAATGAAAGAATTAAAGCATACTAATAGAAAGTTCTAATGGTAGTAAATAATGTTCCTCAAGGTAGGTTGAGTTATATACATTTTATAAACAATAGAAAATGCATTCAAAAACTTAGAGGTGTAACTAAGAAGCCAATACATAAGGGATCAATAATTCAAAATTTACTATGAGGGGCCAGAGAGATATCACAGCAGTAGGACATTTGCCTTGTTCACAGCCGATCCAGGACAGATGGTGGTTCTAATCCTGGCATCCTATATGGCCACAGTAGCCTGCCAGGAGCAATTTTTGAGTGCAGAGTCAGGAGTAACCCCTGAGTATCACCCGGTGTGACCCCCAAAAATATTTACTATGAAAACAACATAAAGAATGCCCATAAACATATAAAATAGAAAAAAAATCCACTGGGGTTTGTGAGCCAAAAAATAATTATACAAAGAGCTGAGTTTAGAGTGAGTCCAAAAGAAAATCCTCAGTAAACAGTGTTGTCATTTTCAATTCTAAATAAAGAACCCATCTTAAGATGATGATCAGAGATATAATCTAGATGTGTTTTAATAATCAACAGAAAATATGTTTGTAATATCAAAGCTGTCAAGTTCTCTAAATATATATGAACACAGACCAGTGAAATAGCCTAGAGGAGCTCTTAAATGAGACAAATCAAATCAAGAATATTTGTTGACTTAGGACAATATTATTGTTAGATTCCTTAGAATAATACATGTATATGTCCAAACTTTCTGTCTCTGGAAAGTATGTATGTGCATATTCATGCATAAAAACACTTTTAAAAACCTGAGAGGATTGTAATGGGGGATAGTTATTATTTGCATTAATTCTGGGTTATCAAATAATTTACTTGCGAATATATTGGGTTTTTTCCAAACACCAATAAACAAAACATTTCATAAACAGAAAAAACAATGCATATGCAACTGTTATACTAGAAACTATGCTTTAATAATTACAGGTATTATTTTCTTTCCTGTCATTACATTTCTTTGTATCTTGGCATAAATATTTTAACTGGTTGTGATTCATCATCTATTTTTCTTTGAGAGTATCACTTTGCAGGGATAAACTTTCTGCTTGTCCCTGTGATACCAGATCTAGACAGGGAGTCATTAAGCTGGTAACTTTGCAAAGACACTGTATCCTGAATTTAACAATTACTCCCCTGCCAGAATTATTCATGAGATTTAGCAAAAGAGGATCAATTTAGGTGAATTGATATTACTTAGAGAAAGCCACAACACATTTGAAGCCATTTCTCTATAATCTAGTATGCACAATTATTTAAGTGTGCTCTAAAAGTTTAAGATACAACAGCAAAAAAGAACAAAGAAAGCACAGGATGGGACAACATTAAAACCTATTGTGTCCCTCCAAAACTATCCCAAAATTTATTACAACACTTGTAAAAGTTTTTAAGGAAATATGTACTTTTCACTCATTGAATTTCCTAAACCGCCTTTTGTTTATTCTTACTCAGATATCCCGTGTTGAAAATGCAAGGTGATAGGAGTGATAGGACAGTTCATGCCAATGGCAGATCTAGTTTAGCAACCAAACCAATATAACACTGGTAAAATGATTGTACTTTTTCCTCGTGAGCTCTAAACAGTAGTTACTTCTACATTACAAATATGATTCTCAAAGTCTAAAGGACAAAAGAATCCAGCGTTTTTTTTAACATGTGTTTAATATGATAAATCTGAAAAGCACCCAGGGATTTTCATTTCTTTATAAAAATCTAAATATTGAGGACTGAGCAAGAGCACAGCAGTAGCGCCTTTGCCTTGCACACTGCTAACCCAGGACAGACTACAGTTCGATCTCCTGGCTTCCCATATGGTCCCCCAAGCCAGGGACAATTTCTGAGCGTATAGCCAGGATTAACTCCTGAGTATCACCGGTTAAGACCCAAAAACAAACAAAAAAAAAATCTAAATATTTCTAGCACAAAAAAAAAGTATTTCCCATACTTTGGAAAAATTAACATTTGACAAAATTGGCACAACTGCAAGTACTAGGAAAAAAATTAGACCTGACTTCAAAGTTTGGAAGCTCTTTCTGGTTTCCTAGAATATTTAAAAATTATTTTACTATCTGCCCATAGATTTAAGTATTTAAATTATAGTCCTAATTTAATGTCTTCCATAGATTCTTGAAAGCTGACTTTAAATAAAATGATGTAAAATGGAGACGGATGACTGAATAATGTAAATTGGAGTCAATTGGCCTTTTTTTCTCATCAATATAGAACTGACATAAAGATAAAAGGTGTTTATCTACTATACTACATCTGAGCGGCATATGATCACCTTTATGGTGTGTGTTTGTGTAGATATATGTATATGTACATAACATATGCATATTATATATTGTATATATCAATAATATTATATATATATCAGTAATCCTGCTGCTCCAGACTGAAAGTCTGTGTCCTTATCCTCCAAATTCATATGTAAAATCCAATTCCATTGTGATGGTATTTGGAAATTGGATCTTCCAGAGGTGATCCAATAAGGAGAATAGTACTCTCATTAATATCATTACTGTCTTGTACCAGGAAGTAAATTGGCATCAAACACTAAGACTCCCCATGCTCTGAGAGCATCTGTCCTATCATTTGGAATTGTGAGAAATAAATATGTGTTCATTATAAACCACCTAGTCTACAAGATTTGGTGTAACAGTCAGAATGAATATAGGCAGCTTCTGAGTCACCTTTTGACTGGGACAGAAACCCACACTTAGGTCAAAGCCCACTGTTAACACCATGGAAACACTGAAGAATCCAGCTATGCCTTGGGTTTGTCAAACAACTTAAACTATTTTCAAACCTTTTGGATTAAGTAAAACTTAAAATTCATTTTGCCAAGCACTTTCACTCTTAATTTTTAAACCCATGTGTGTTATAAGAGAAATTTAATCCATATGTTTCTGATTCATTTACACTTAAATCATCAAAATGTTGTTTTGTAAGAGTTATTTGATGTCCAAGGTTTTTTGAGCTTTGTAAACCTCTTTTCTTAGAAACAGAATGTTGTGTTTTGCCAGAGATTTGAGTCCTGGTGAAAATGCCAAGACCAGGAGGTTTCAGTGGGTTCCACAATTTACCACAGAAAGCTTTCTCTTTCTTGTGACCAACACAAAACAAAACTAAACCCCAGAGGCCGGTTGACACTATTTTTATTTTATCATGATACTTACTTTTTCTTCCATTCATTTTGTAGGAATGTACTGAAAGGTGTCTAGTTTTGTTGTGTGCTTATGAGGTTTGTAGAACCTCAGGGATTGCTAACTCAAAACTGTTTCAAAGCAAAGAACAAAACACACTTTTGAAAAGTAAAACATGTATTCCAATGCAAAAGAAGAGCATTTAAAATTTATGAAGGACTCGGGGGCTAGAGAGATAGCATGAATGTAAGGCATTTGCCTTTCATGTAGAAGGTCATTGGTTCAAATCCCAGCATCCCCGAGCCGACCAGGAGTGATTTCTGAGCCTGGAGCCAGGAGTAACCCCTGAGCACTGCTGAGTGTGACCCAAAAACCAAAACCAAAAAAAAAAAAAAATTTAAGAAGGACTCAGTTCTTCTCAAAAGGTATCATTCTATCTTTCCATCTTTACCCACATAATCAGTAACAGAAATGAATAGAAATGAGTTGCTAACTGGAGCTGTCTGTAATTTTTATTTATTGGTTTTGTTATGTTTTGGGAGTCACACCTATGGCTCTCCCTTCAAGGATGAGTCCTGTTAAGAAATTCAAGAAACATAGGCATTACCAGAGGTAGAATCCAAGAGGGTCACACAAAGCAAATTCCTTAACATCTGTATTATCTCTCCAGCCCCAACTATAACAAAAGAAATGATCACTATCAATAGTTACAAGTTATTTAAATGTAAGATGGAGAAATATTACAGCCAGTAGGGCAGTTGCCTTGCACAATGCCAAGACAGGTTTGATACCCAATAACCCATATATAGTGCCCAAACATCATCAGGAGCAATTTCTCTGCTCCACTGTCAGTGATTCCAGAACCAGGAGGAATCCCTGAGTATTACTAGGTATAACCAGAAACATTTTTTAAAGTATTAAATGTATGAAATATATTTTCAAGAGTTTTTCTACTCAATGATTAGAATAATAGGCTTCCAGAAAATTTAGTATTTTTAAGCTATTTAGTAATCAGTTTTAGGAGACTTGTAAAACACATTGCATCATGCGTTACATGAGCAATGAAGCACAAATACATCTTAAAATAATTAAGGATAGAATTTTTATCCAGTCATTTATTAATTGTTTTTCTTTAAGTTCTTATAAAATACATCACACAGCATTATCTAGATTTTAAACTTTTGATTTACAGAACATCCTGCTCCTTGTTTTTTAAGACACTTCATAAGGAAAAAGCAAAATCACTTGCAGTTTGGAGTCTGACAGGTTTTTTGATATTTCTTTTTCTTTGGCTGAACTTTGTGACAAAAATGAGACACTAGATATTGTGAAACCTGAATGGCTTCTGTCCTCAAATTTTGCATTTTAGTGATTCTCGCAACCTTGACTTTCAAATGGCTTAAAAGATACTGTTAGTTTCAACCAGTTTTAAAGTGCTCGGTTTTATTATTTTTTTCTTTAATTGCTCATGTAACCTACAGCCTTCTCTCATTCATTAAAATTGTTTTACAAATGACTTAAAGCCTGTTGCCTTGACAAATCAAAACCAGGCTTATTATTCTGTCTATAATTGAACAATAATTACAATGTTGATTATCTTTTGTTGGGCTTGCTTAATAAAGCCCTAAGTAGTTTAGTGGGATTTATAGCTTCCAGGATTTGAACAAGAGGTCATAGAGGTCCTTACTCTTTGCCAGCTGACCTTTTGTTTGAATTTAAATTAACCCAATTTGTGCTGCCTTTTATATCTGTTCTCAGATTCTGGTCTTCACTTTATGCTATAGACTTCTACAGCTGACTATCAAAGTTGTTCTTAATTTTTAATTTACATTTTAATTTCAATATGAAGGTAATTTTTAAGAGATCGCCTGGAGTTAATCACTACAAGAATAGACATGTAGATGAAGGAGTGATTAGATCAATATAGTTTAGTGAATATTGAACTGTTCTCTGCCAATATAGTAATATTGATTGTTGAAGACCTGAAAGGTTTTTTTTTAGTTGACACACCATCTGGTTCCCTTAAGTCAAGCCAAAATTGATCCTGTTAGTTTTTAACAAAATAAAATTTAATAATAGTAATTACAAAAATAACACTTAAATCTGATTACTGTAAGTCATGACTAAATATTTGGGAAAAATATTTCTTGTCATCTCATATATCTTTTAACTAGCTTTTTGACCAGGTAGAAAAGAATATGGCATTTTGATACTATTCCTATTTTAATTGTTTCACAATTAGTTCCAGTATTTATGGATCAACATAGTGAAAATATCTTTCATGTACTGGCTTTATTTTCTTTAGTTTTGTAGGGTTGGTTGCATTGGAGGTAGGGAGATAGGGGGCACATCTGGCAGTGCTCTGAAGTTAGTTCTGGTATTATGCTCAGGAGTGATCACTGGAGGTGCTCAGGGGACCAAATAAAGTGTCAGGGATTAAAATAGGGTCAGTCACAAACCAGACAAGCGCCTTAACTCCTGTACTATATCTCTGGCCCCTCCATGTACCTCCTAGAAATAAAGAAAATTTGGTCCCTTCTGTTCAGTGTCAAGACAAAAATACTCTCTTATCTTTCTTCATCATATATGCCTGTAGACACTAACCTGAGAAGTTTTTGTTATCACATATATCTCTGTCCTTCTAGGAAACAGTATGAATGGTTTCTTATAAAGGAAATGCAATGTTTGCATCTTGTCATATTAAATATTTTTTGACTCTTCCTGATTAAACAGTAACAGATCACAGTGAGGAAAATTTTTTGTTTGGAGTCTTAGGTCTAACTCAGCTCCTGACATTGTAGTATCATCACCAGTCACCTTCTACTAATCTTAACATTGTATTCACTGTACTGAATGTACAATAGTCTGACAATGTTTACATGTTTGCTCAACTTCAACACAAATGTTTTTATCTGCTAATGTGAGAGACAACCCAGTGTGGCTTAGAGGGTTCTGGACTTGTTTCAAGTGTTTCAGCATTGTTTTCAGTAATTGTTAAGTACTGAGAAAATTACCAGTATCTAAATCATATCTAAACCATATCTGTAAAATGGGAATGATTCTTATCTCAAAAAGGTTTGATCTGTTTGCTTTTTGGTGAAGCCAGCACACAAAAAGCAAAGATTAAACATTAATTAGATACAAAGCAGAAAACAGTAATCGTGCCTTTTAGCAACACTGGTGATGCTCCCAACTGCATCCTGGAAAATTAAGACTAACAGGATACAATTCCCACTCTTGAAGTGGTCAAGTTATATTGACTGGAATGAAGAAACTAAGACAGTACATTACTAATTAATTACCTATCCCAAATTTCATCTACAGGGCCCAAGTGATAGCACAGTAGTAGGGCGTTTGCCTTGCACACAGCTGATGTAGGACAGACATTGGTTCTATCCCCTGGCATTCCATATGCCTCCCCAAGCCAGGAGCAATTTCTGAGCACATAGCCAGGAGTAACCCCTGAGTTTCACAGACGGAGGCTCCACCCAAAAAATCATCTACCACATAAAGGATAATTGCCAACCAGAATTTTAAAATCTACATATGTTTTCTGTAAATTCACACCAATGAGCTTCATTACTCATATAAATTATTAAAAATTAACTCTTCTCTTGGCAGGAGCAATAGCACAGCCTGGTAGGGCATTTGCCTTGCACATGGCCAACCTGAGTTCGATTTCGGTATCCTCGAGTCTGCCAGGAGTGAATTCTGAGTGCACAGCCAGGAGTAACCCCAGATCACTGTAGGTATGGCCAAAAAAAAAAAAAAAAAACTAATTAAGCCCTCTGAAATAACTGTATTATGTATTATGAACAACTTGCAAAAAAAAACTTTGTTTTTCAGTTTTTGAGACACACCCAGTGGCACTCAGAGGTTACTCCTGATTCTGTGCTCAGAAATTACTTCTGGAAGGCTCCAGAGACCATAGGAGATGCTGGGGATCAAAATCGGGTTGGTCCCGAGTTGGCCACGTGCAAAGCAAATGCCCTACCACTATTCTATCGCTCTGACCCCTGAAAATGCTTCTATTTCAAAATATTTTACTTATGACTCGTGCAACTGACATTTTTAACCATTAATCAAGCATTCCAAGAATGGTTATTAAAGAAGACAGAGGATTTTAGTAATTTTATTTTAAAAGTAGAGATCAGGGGTCCTGAGGTGCATACATGGCAATTAAAGCATTTTCCTTGCATGCTGTCATCCAAGGTTTGATCCCAGCATTGCATATGTTTCCCAAAGTACAGCTACAAGTGATTTTGAGTGTAGACCCCTGAGTACAAGTGGGCTATGACCCCCAAAACAAAACAAACAAAAAGTTGTGGATAGCACAATATTGGTGCCCATTAGCTTAATAATGTGTCTTAGGACCAAAGAAACAGCACAGCAGGTAAGGTATTTGTTCTCCATGTGAACAACTTGGGTTCAATCCCTGGCACCTCCATGTGGTCTCCCAGTTCCTATCAGGAGTGATTCCTGATAGTAGTAAACCCTGAGCACAGCCAGGTATTGCTCAAAACCAAAAAATATTTTAATGAGTTTTTTTCTAGTATTTATAGTTATCTGAAGATTGAAATTTGCAGTTGCATGTATAGATCTTTTCATACTGATATTTGAATTGTTAGTGATTACCCTCCCAATCACAGCACTTTTATCTCTTCAATTACACATTTCACACTCATATTAATGCCTATTATGAGAACTTTTAGTATTAAAATTCTTACCATCTCTGCAACTTACACTGTTATGTACTGAAATAAATATTTTACTTTTAAAACCACAGATTTTTTTTCTCTACAAATTAGAGCCAGTAAATAGCAACCTAATAATATTGTTTAAGTTCTAACCTAATCGCTTTTACATTTTAATTAACAAAGTAAATATTGAAGAGTCAGAGAGATAGTGACACTGGTTACTATTTGGCATGCAGCTGACCTCAATTTAATCCCAGCACTGCAGATTTACCCCCTGAGTATTGCCTAGTATGATATAAACATTTGTCTACAAAAAAATGAAAGAAAAAATAAATTTTGATCTAAGAAATTAGCTTAAATGGCTGGGCACAGTGGCATAAAAAAGCCACAGTCTCCATCCTCAGCATCACTTGCTTCTCTGAGCACTACCACAGCCAGGAATTGTATTTGTACTTGAGTACTGCCAGGTGTGTTCAGAAGAAAAAAAATTTTGGCTTTTAGTTTAAACTGGAAACAATATATAAAATATTTAAAAAAAATTAAATGATTGGGACCAGAGCAGTGGCTCAAGGAGTAAAGGCATCTGCCTTGCCTGTACTAGCCTAGGACAGACCTCGGTTCAATCCCCGGGTGTTCCATATGGTGCCCCAAGCCAGGAGCAATTTCTGAGTGCATAGCCAGGAGTAACCCCTGAGCGTCAGAGGTTATGACCCAAAAATCAAAAACAAAAAGAAAAATTGAATGATTATAAAGCAATTGTTAGAAAATTTCATTTGATTACTTGCTAACAGTGAAAGTAGTGGTATAAGCAGTACATCTAAATGAACTCAAAAATAGGGGACATTGCTGCTAGAGAATCTGTGTGGAGTGGCTGGCATTTAAGCAAGTTTAACACAAATGCAAATGGTCCAATTCCTATAAAACAAGGAATGATCATAGACTAAGCCGATGGAAATGTTTCAAGGAAACCTAACATCTTATAGGCTTGTATGCCCTCTTACTCTCTTTTTAAGGATATATTATATAAACAACTAAGCCTGTCATCAAATTTACAAAAAGTTGTTTCTTATTACAAAGGCCACAAACTTGTAACACGTCAAGTCTATAAATATATTCTTGTCACTTTTTTTTTCTTTATAAAACAAAAGCCAATTTTCAGCGCTAAATGATTTCATAACCTTTTTAAAATCTGGGTCTCTGGTTTCTCTTGAAATATCCTGAAGATTTGTAATAACTGGCTATGCATTTCCTTAACACAAATCTAGTGAGACTGAACAGTTGCTCCTGTTTCCTTTCAACTTGACCTCAATCAATAAGGTCTCCACCAACTCATTCAGGGCTTTCAGATTTACTTACACACAGTGCATGCCCTGGCTACCACCTTGCAGAGTTTGGCATTTGATATTGCTCAAAGCCTGGGAAAAGGCAACATTTGCTCTAGTATTTGGGGAAAATAGAAATACCTTTGGGACAAGCCCATCAAGAGCATCAAGAGAATACCTGAGTCAGACTGGGAATGAGTAATCAGGTAATCAGGGAAGCTTTGAACTAAAAATAGTAGTAAAAGGCACATTGCTGCCCTTGTCTCTCTCACCTTAATCCCTTCTCAGAGTACAAGATAAAACTACTTAGGGTTTTGCTAAGCAATTTATGTTTAGAAGGGTTAAATGTGTAGCCCAGTGAAAAGATTAGCTAACTGATCTGTTTTATTGGGGGGGTTGTTTGACTTTTGGTTTGGGAGTTGTTTTTTTGTTTGTTTTGGGGTGTCTTTTTTGTTTGTTTGTTTGATTTTTTTGGTTTTTGGACCACACCTGGTGACTCTTAGAGGTTACTCCTGGGTATGCACTCAGAAATTGCTCCTGACTTTGGGGGACCATATGGGATTCTGGGAATTGAACCCAGGTTCGTCCTGGGTCAGCCATGTGCAAGGCCCCATAGTTTATCTGTATTTTAAGCAAGAAGGTTGTTTTTCAATTGCTATTTAGTCTGCTCAGTAAATAAATTTAGAATTTTTGGCAAAAGTCCTAGTGAGGGGTCTAGAGTAATAAGATAGCAGGTAAAATGTTTGCACTGCATATGGCAACCCTGGTTCAATCTCTGGCTCTCTATGGGACTCCCCTAGTCCCTCCAGGATTGATCCCTGAGCACAGAGCCAGAAGTAAGTCCTGAGCACTGCTGAGTGTAAGCCAACCCATCCCCCACAAAGCATTTAAAAAAAAAGCCAAAGAGGAACAAATGAATAAATGTTTTGAGGAAATGTATTTAGGTATATCTGGGGTGAGGGGACAAAGCTGTTCAGAGATAGCTCTCCCTGAAATGTACATATACACTCAGTTCTGTGAACTCTCTAACCCTTAGTTATAAATTTAAATTTTAGTAACAACCAACTGAACAAATATCAAGACAGTAGATTAAAATTCCGTGTCCTCTATAGGTTATATTTTGGGTATATTTTAGAAGTTCCATAATTTGGAAAATATTTAATAACTCTACTTTCATTGGTCAATATTTTAGATAAAATCAAATAAATCTCATCTCCCAAAAATGTTTTATGTTCCTTGAATTTTCAAACTAGCACCAGGAGATGTTCAGAGCTATCTTGTGAGATCCAACTTCAAGAAGATAAGCACAGTTAGATATGTGAAAGAAACTACAAGCTGAAACCATCATTCTATTGGGGGGGGGGGGAGCCCACAACTGGTGACTCTCAGAGGTTACTCTTGGCTATGCACTCAGAAATTACTCCTGGCTTGGGGGATCATATGGGATACCGGGGGGGGGGGGGGGATCGAACTGCAGTTTGTCCTAGGTTATTACATGCAAGGCAAATACCCTACCGCTCCAGCATCAGCCTTATTCTAATAATATTATTCTTGGAAGAAGAAAAGGAAGTTGAATACAGCTTTCCAACTTGAATAGGATCACGAATTGTTAGAACAGAACATTTTCTGAGTTTGTGTCAATCTCTAGGAAGGAAAGACTGTACTTTAAATTTTTCCACTTGTGGCACAGAAAAGCCTTTAGTTCACCAGAGGGATGAGACTAATGACCTCTATGGTTCAGGCAAGTTTTCAGATTTGTTTGTTTTTGTTTGGAGGCCACATCTGGTTGTGCTCAGAGATTACTCCTGATTCTGTCTCAAGGTTCACTCTTGGCAGTGCTTCAGGGAACATATGTGGTGCTAGGTAACAAACCAGGGTTAGCTTCATGCAGAGTAAGTGCCTTAACAACTCTACCATCTCTCGGCTTTAGTTTGCAGATAATTTCCATCTTTCAAAGATGAGTTCACACAATAGCTTTAGTATTTTTTAACAACCATCAGGATATTGTATGGTCCCTGAGACTGCCAGGAGTGATTTCTGATTCCAAGTAACCCAGGTGTGATTCTAAAACCCAAAAAAAAGCTATTTTTAAACCAAAGAGCTTAAAATGATTTAAAACTTCAGTTTTTCATCTATTCTTTATTTTTCAGTTTACCTTAAATCCTTTTATGATATCTTTATTATGTGACAAATTAAACATATAAAGGTAATTTCAAACACTAAATTCAGTACAATTTAACTTTTGTGGGTTTTTTTTTTGTTTTTTTTTGTTTTATTTTTTGTTGTTTTTTTTTTTGGTTTTTGGGTCACACCCGGTGGTGCTCAGGGGTTACTCCTGGCTGTCTGCTCAGAAATAGCTCCTGGCAGGCACGGGGGACCATATGGGACACCGGGATTCGAACCAACCACCTTTGGTCCTGATCGGCTGCTTGCAAGGCAAACGCCGCTGTGCTATCTCTCCGGGCCCCTTTTGTTTTTTTGTTTTGTTTTGTTTTGTTTTGTTTTGTTTTGGGTTTTTTTTTTTTTTGGGTTTTGGATCACATCCAGCTCAGTGGTACTCCTGGCTCTGCTCTCAGAAGTCGCTCCTGGCAGGCACAGGGGGACCATATGGGATGTCGGGATTTGAACCACGGTCTGTTTGAATCAGCTTCATGCAAGGCAAATGCCCTACCACTGTGCTATCTCTCCAGCCCCTGACTTTTGTGTTTTAATTCAATTTTGAGGTAGTTGTTTTTAAAAAATGAAGTGCTATACACTATATTTAATTTAAAATATTTTTAAACTTAGAAGCATTTCTATATAGTTCTTTCCAGTGCACTTTGCTCATTTTTATTCCATCTCCTACCCTTATGGAATGTTTTAGTTATCACAGATAGTCAGCAGCTGGAATTTTCACAGAACTTATTAGAGCTGTGAATGCTACTTTGTAAGTAGCAATATTGTTTGGTAACTTGAGATATGATTAGAAGTTTTTGGTCAATTTTCAACTGACATATACTAAAAACTATTGTTTCAACAGATAAACAAAGTTTATAACTAAAAAGAAAAAATATAGGCACCATTATTTAAATTTGTACCAACAGGAGAAAATGCACCTAAATGTGTATTGCTAAAGAATATGCCAAAGAAAAGAGTGAAATCTTAAGAGGGCAAAAATTTCCTTTTGGAGTTAAGCAAGAATGGAGGGAACCAAGATATAAAACCAGGTGTCAATTAATGTGAGACATAAATGTAGGAAACACCAACAATAAAGCTGGGGGCTGATGAAGGGATAAAATTAAATTGTAGGACAGTGTAAAATACATATTCTCAGATTATCTTAAAACTTTGATATCTTCTTATTCAATAGCTAGAAATCAAGGGAGTAGATGCATTTCAAAAAGTAAAATTTTTGTTTGTTTGTTTTTGTTTGTTTGGGGGCCACATTCAGGGTTTCTCTTGGCTCTGTGCTCAGGAATCATTCCTGGTAGCTCAAGGGACCATATGGGATGCTGGGGATCAAATCCAAGTTTGTCGCATGCAAGGCTAATGTCCTACGAGCTGGGCTATCACTCCAGCCCTAATAAATCCATTCTTAAACAAAAAAATATGACTTTACCAAAATAAAAAATATCGTAACATAATCTCATACTTAAAGGAGAATAAGCTATGAAATAATATTTTAAATTAACTAAAGCCCACAGCTAATACCATACTCAGTAGTGAAGTATTGAAATAGTTTCTTCTAAGTTCAGAATTAAAGCAAATATGCCCACTTTAGTCAAATCTATTCAGTATAGTTCTAGAAATCCCAGTCAGAGCAATTAGTCAATAAAAAGAAATAAAATATATCCAAACTGGGGGCCGGAGAGATAGCATGAAGGTAAGGTGTTTGCCTTTCATGCAGAAGGTCGTGGTTCGAATCCCAGCATCCCATGTGGTCCCCTGTGCCTGCCAAGGGCGATTTCTGAGCCTAGAGCCAGGAGCAACCCCTGAGCACTGCCAGGTTATAACCCAAAAACAACAACAACAAAAACAAAACAAAACAAAACAAAACAAAACAAAAAAAAAATATATATATATATATCTCCAAACTGAAAGTGAGGTAGAGCTTTTCCTGTTATCAGACAATATGAGCTTACATGTAGAAAACTAGAAATTGCATATGCTTCAGAAAACTACTGTTATGCAAATTCACCAAAGTTGGAGTAAGCAAAATGATCTACATTTCTATATACTAAAATGAATAATATAAATTATAATAAAATAATTTATGATAGAATGACATACTTTAGAAATAAATTTAACTAAATAAGTGAAAGACATGTACACTGAAAAATTGGAAAGCACAGCTAAAACATAAGAATCAAATAGTATTTATGAATTCAAAAACATTAAGATGTCTATATTGGGGCTGGAGAGATAGCATGGAGGTATGGCATTTGCCTTGCATGCATAAGGACCGTGGTTCAAATTCCAGAGTCACATTTGGTCCCCTAAGACTGCCAGCAGCAATTTCTGAGCGTAGAGCCAGGAATAACCCCTGAGCGCTGCCTGGTGTGGCCCTAAAACAAAAATACAAACAAACAAACAAAAAAAGATGTCCATATAATCCAAAGCAATTATATATTCAGTGTAATCCCTAATAAGATTCCACTCACATTTTTACAAAGACAGAAAAATTCCTGCTAAGATTCTTGTGGAATTAAGGGACCCTAAATAAACACATCTTAAAAAAGAGGAAGTCAGAGATATACTTCTTAATGTGAAAACTTGCTCAAAGCTAAAGTAAGCAATTAGGTGATATAGTAGAATAAAAAATAAAGTCAGATATAAAGAGGAATCTGACATATAGTACAACTGGTAGAATACTTGCCTGGCATACAGCAAACATAATATACCTGGAATAGGGGCCGGGAAGGTGGCGCTAGAGGTAAGGTGTCTGCCTTTCAAGCGCTAGCGTAGGATGGACCGTGGTTCGCTCCCCCAGCGTCCCATATTGTCCCCCAAAGCCAGGGGCGATTTCTGAGCACATAGCCAGGAGTAACCCCTGAGCGTCAAACAGGTGTGGCCCAAAAACCAATATATATATATATATATATATATACCTGGAATCACATAAATTCCCTTGAAGCCCCACCAGGCACTAGTGAGCACAGAACTAAGAGTAAGCTCTGAACATTGCCAGTTGTGCCCAAAAAAACAAAGGGGGGGGATGTGGGAGAGAGGACAGGTGGTAGGTTGCTTGTCTTGCACGTGACCAACCTAGGTTCAATCCCCAGCATTCCATATGATTCTTTGAGCTCCAACAGGAGTGATTCCTGAGTGTAGAGCCTGTAGTGATTCCTGAGAATTACTAGGTGAGGCCCCAAAACCATAAAATAAAATGAAAGAATAAATTTATTAGCCAGAGAGATAGCTTAAAAAGATGAACTCGGGCCTGCACAATAGAGCAGTGGTAGGGTGTTTGCCTTGCACGTGGCTGACCCAGGACAGACCTGGGTTTGATCCCCAGTGTCCTATATGGTCCCCCAAGCCAGGAGTGATTTCTGAGAGCAAAGCCAGGGGTAATCCCTGATCATCACCTGGTGTGAACCAAAAATAAAAATAAAAAAAAGAACTCATAATTTGCATGCAGGAGGCCTGAATTTTTTTTCCAGCATTCATGGTCCTCCAAGCACCAATAGAAACAGTTTTCAAGCACCATTTGGTGAGGCAAAAATTAAATAAATAAATATTTTATTTTTAAAATTAATAAAAATAATTAATTAAAGAGAACTCAAGAGATAGCACAGGGGTTAAGGCATTGGCTTTGCATGCAGTCAACCCTTATTCACTTCCCAGCACACTAGGTTCTGCCAAGCACCTCATACACAAAACTGAGAATAGGCCCAAACACTAAGCATTGTAACTGAGGTGTGTCCCCCCAAAAATAGAAGAATAAGTGGATTAAAATCTCTCATTTCCCATTAGTAGGCTTGAAATTATTATGTATTTCTCTTATTGTATGTTTTATTTAAAAAATAAGGTAGTATGGAAGCTATGAGCACATTCTATAGGCATTTAGTTATTAATAGAGTCTGCTCAAGAGAAATAAATGGTGCCCTGTGTTAAATATGGAGCTTCATTTTACTAAATATATATATATATATATATAAAATATATATATATATATACTCTACCACTTGAGGTATCTCCCTGATCCCTTAATAGGTACTAATTATTTTAGAACTCATGCTCCTCAGCATGTTTAACCACTCAGATATCCAACCAAATAAGTTGACAGTCTGACCTGTATTGAAAAAGAATGTGGATCAACAGTTGAACAATATCTACATTTCTAATCAACAAATAATAAAGTTTTTTGTACTTCCAGAAATTTCAAAAATGATTTATATCAGTATATAAAACAGCTATATGTATATATGTATGTATATATCATTCCAAAAGGCTTATTTTTTAAAATCTTTATTTAAACACCTTGATTACAAATATGATTGTAGCTTCAGGCATGTAAAGAACACCCCACTTCACCAGTGCAACATTCCCACCACCAATGTCCCAAATCTCCCTACTCCCCATCCTACCCCCACCTGTACTCTAGACAGGCTTTCCACTTCCCTCATTCATTCACATTGTTATGATAGTTCTCAGTGTAGTTATTTCTTTAACTGCATTCACCACTCTTTGTGGTGAGCTTCATGCCATGAGCTGGACCTTCCAGTCCTCCTTTCTTTGTCTCTGAGGATTATTGCAAAAATGTCTTTTTTTTTTTTTTTTTGGTTTTGGGTCACACCCGGCAGTGCTCAGGGGTTACTCCTGGCTCCATGCTCAGAAATCGCTCCTGCAAGGCTTAGGGGACCATATAGGATGCCAGGATTCGAACCAATGACCTTCTGCATAAAAGGCAAATGCCTTACATTCATGCTATCTCTCCAGCCCCATGTCTTTTATTTTTCTTAAAATCCATAGATGAGTGAGACTATTCTGTGTCTATCTCTCTCCCTCTGACTTATTTCACTCAGCATAATAGATTCCATGTACATCCATGTAGAGAAAAATTTCATTACTTCATCTCTCTTGACGGCTGCATAATATTCCATTGTGTATATGTACCACGGTTTCTTTAGTCATTCATCTGTTGAAGGGCATCTTGGTTGTTTCCAGAGTCTGGCTGTTGTAAATAGTGAGGCAATGGATATAGGTGTGAGGGATTTTTTTTATTGTATTTCTGTGTTCCTAGGAGTAGTATAGCTAGATTGTATGGGAACTCAATTTTCAGTTTTTGAAGGAATCTCCATAAAGGTTGGACTAGACGGCATTCCCACAGCATTGAAAAAGAGTTCCTTTCTCTCCACATCCCCGCCAGCACTGCTTGTTCTTATTCTTTGTGATGTAGGCCAATCTGTATGGCATGAGATGGTACCTCATAGTTGTTTTGATTTGCATCTCTCTAATGATTAGTGATGTGGAGCATTTATTCATGTGCTTTTTGGCCATTTGTATTTCTTCTTTGTCAAAGTGTCTGTCCATTTCTTCTCCCCAATTTTTGATGGAATTAGATGTTTTATTCTTGTAAATTTCTGTCAGTGCCTTGTATATTTTGTATATTAGCCCCTTATCTGATGGGTATAGGGTGAATACTTTCTCCCACTCCGTGGGTGGCTCTTGTATCCTGGGCACTGTTTTCATTGAGGTGCAGAAGCTTCTCAGCTTTATATATTCCCATCTGTTTATCTCTGCTTCTACTTGTTTGGAGAGTGCAGTCTCCTCCTTGAAGATGCCTCCTAAAGGCTTTTTATAAAGAATAGCATCAATTTCCATCAATAATCTGCCTTCCATGACTTACATTTTAACAGCAAACATAAATGCCAACTTAGCATGCTTTTTTGCTGTTCTTATATTTCTTTATTTTTTTTAAACTTATAATTAGAATCTAACTTGGTAGAATCTAATCTTCACCTCATAGCACTTGTTTTCCTTAGAAAGTATAGAAGGGTACGCTAATATACCTGTGACTCCAGGCAAAAGAAAATTGAACTTGGAAAAGGTAAGATTCCTAGAGCCAATCAAGCAAGAGTTAAACCAGAAACACACACACACACACACACACACACACCTATGTAATTATGTACTAAAATAAAAATAGAGACCAGGTGTATGCGGCCAGTTACATCCCCATATTACATCACTGAAGAGAATCAAGGCCTGAAATATTCAGAGAGGACTCCAATTCCAAATCAAGTCCCTAAACCAACGATGACAATGAAATGATAAAATACAGCATAGGGGGAGGGTCTAGTTATCATTATAACAAAATCAGAACCACTAATAGAAATTACTCATTTTTACAAGAGATAAAATATTATATTGTTATGAAAAATACTACAACTTATATTAGAAGCAAACAGCCTCAATTAAAATTCTACCACTTATAAGCTACGTAATTATGAAAAATTTACAGAACATCACAATAGCAATAGCACAGTGGTAAGGCATTTGCCTTGTACACTCTCAACACAGGATTAACCCCGGTTCAAATCCCAGCATCTCATATGGTCCCCCGAGTCTACCAGGAGCAACTTCTGAGCTCAGAGCCAGGAGAAATCCCTGAGCACTGCCAGGTGTGGCCCAAAAACCAAAAAAAAGAAAAAAGAAAAAAGAAAAGAAAAGAAATGAAGATAAATGATCCTGAGCTATGGTCCAGCAGGTAAAGCTCTGGCTTTGCTTGTATTTTATTTTAATGATAATTTATTTAGTTATTCATCAAACATATACAAAAGATGTTCAAACTAGTCTACCACTAAGTGAAAACCAAAAGAGCATATACTAGGATAGGGAGACCTATTACCTATTTCCATCTTTTCCTTTTCACTGTACCGCATTGCATTTGAAGCATCTGGCCAAGCTATCAAATGAGAAAGCTTTTTTATACTGATGGCATTTAAAACATTTTAAAACATTGGGCTTTTGTTTCTATTTTTTCCCCTTCCCTGCCCTGCAATGTTATTCACCTGGTTTTCTGACTACTACATAACTATGCCCGGTGTCATGCCTGTTTGCTTTGAATGCCACATGCTATAACGAAAAGTTGCTTTTTGTTATTTTTTGTTGCTTTTTTGTTATTTGTATACAGATGCTTGCTTTAAATAGCATTTTTTGTATGTCTAAAATAAAAGCATCTCATGTTTTAAAAAAAAATCAATCTAGCTGCCATAGGTTTGATTCCCAAGCATCCCATTTAGTCCTCTGAGTATCATTAGAGTGATTTCATAGTGTAGAGAAAGAAATAAACTCTGAGCACATCTAGTGTGGCCCAGACACAAGATAAAAATGAATATAGTAATAGTAACTACCTCATAAAGTTGGTATTAGAGTTTGACAAATTAATATATAAAATTATTATATGAATTTGTCTAGAATATAGTGTGTGGAAGATCTTGGAAGAATATGTGCTGTGTATGGAGCTGGAGAGATAGCATGGATGTAGAGCGTTTGCCTTGCATGGAAAAGGACAGTGGTTCGAATCCCAGCATTCCATTTGGTTCCCTGAGCCTACAGGATTAATTTCTGAGCGTAGAGCCAGGAGTGACCACTGAGCACTACCGGGTGTGACCTCCCCACCAAAAAAAAAAAAAAAGAAAAAGAAAAAGAATATGTGCTGTGTAAGCATGATTAGATGCTATGCTAAATACAAATGTAGCCCATTAACTGATTACATTTGACTAAGTTTGAAATCAGCTCTATACTCAAAAATAATTAAGATGGGGACCAGAGAGATAGCATGGAGGTAAGACCTTGTATGCGGAAGGACAGTGAATCAAATCCCGGCATCCCATATGGTTCCCCGAATCTGCCAGGAGTGATTTGTGAGCATAGAGCCAGGAGGAACCCCAAGTGCTACCCGGTGTGACCCAAAATACCAAATAAATAAGTATATAATCATTAAGATGACTTATTTGCTTGTACTTGTATTATCCTTTATACATTATTATTGCATATTATATTTATACATTATTATATTTTTGAGATACTAAGTTCTATGTACCATAAGACTGCTCACTACTATTACTGTATTTCTTCTCACTACTATGGCACTCAGGGGTTAATCCTGGCTCTGAGCTCAGAAGTCGCTCCTGGCAGGCTCTGGGGGACCATATGGGATGTTGAGACTCAAACCAGGGTCTGTCCTGTGTTGACTGAGTCCTGTCACTACTCATTACTATTACTATATTACTTCTCACTACTATTACTATATTTCTATTCAACTGAGTCAATGTCACATTCCTGTATACTAATTTTATTAACCTGCAGTAATTGACCTCACAAATCAGAAATTAAATTTAACTTTTCATTATTATTTTTTTTTTTTGGTTTTTGGGCCACACCCAGTGGTGCTAAGGGGTTACTCCTGGCTATCTGCTCAGAAGTAGCTCCAGGCAGGCACGGGGGACCATATGGGACTCTGGGATTCGAACCGACCACCTTAGGTCCTGGATCAGCTGCTTGCAAGGCAAAAACACTGCTGTGCTATCTCTCTGGCCCCAACTTTTCATTATTTTATAACTAGTAACTTCTGCCACAAATGCTGATAGCCACTCTATAAAATATCAGAATAAACATATCTCAAGTGAAAATGAATAAATCCCATCATTTCCTAGTAACCATATTTATGTGATGATTATGCACACATATACATACATGCAGGAACTTTAAGTCATATAACAATTATTGTTTTACTGTAATATGTTAACAAAATACCTTAGTTTTAATGGAATGAACTATTTTCTGAGAAAGTAATTAAAAGTTCATTTCTCATATATTATACTGAACACTCATTACATTTTCTAATCCTGATTTGTTATTTGTCCTTGAAATATATGGGGATAAACGTGTTCTATTTCAGATTGCAAAACAAGCACAAAGCATAAAATATATAACTGCACATTCTCTTTTAGTGCTTTACAAACTGCATGTTTTAAACTGTGAATCTGGAAAAGTACATTGTGGATGAAAGAAGGGCCAGCCCAAATGACATGCTTTCACAGATATCAGTTTTGGACATCACACAGCTGTATAGTGGTGTGATAACAAGGCTGTTCCATTCGCTGGACTCTTAAAGAAAAAAAGGAAACTTTGAGCAACCTTGAGTTTATTTACTTACATAAAGTTTAGTGAACTTCAGTTCATATTAAGGCCTGTTAACAGCAGGAAGAATCCAGATTTCTGCCACTGAGGATTGGGGAAGCCTGGTGACATTAATAAGAACCAGATCCTAAGCCAAACAACTGTGATCTTCCTTATCCACTGTCCCACAGGGTGAATCTGTTAAAGCTTTTCATCTCCTGGCAGTGGTTTCCCCTCCTCCTCCATCTCTGATTTGCAACAGAAGAAGGGAAGAAAAAATAAGAATAGAAGCCACCAGAAATCACTGTTCTAATTTACCATTAGCAGGAATTTGTAAACCACCACTAAGCAGATAAAACTAAGAGCTACTAACTACAAACATAACCAAACAATAATCTCTGTGACTGTTTAATGGAGACCCTGATTAGAAACACAGAAGCCAGGAAACTTTACTGGAAACCAGGGAGTAATAATGTACTCAGAGTGAAAGGCTAATAGGTCTTGTGCACAAAGTAAGTATTCTGGAAAGAAAGGGGGAAAGAGAAGTAATCAGATGTAGAAGGAACTAAATAAACATATCAATTTGAAGACTACCCTAAAAATATTGACAATTTATTTATGATGATGCTAATAAATTATATAATGAAATGAAGACATAGCATTTAGAATTAGTAACCTATTTTATTTGCAAATGATTCTACAGAATTAGATATATTTCTATATGCTTTGTTATTATGGTTTTGGATATGCATATTGATTTATTCACTTCCTATAGCATTGCTCATGCAATACCTTCAAAGAGCATGTTAAAGTATATCTGGCAATATCTTAGGAGAAACTCCATGGAAATTAAAGATATCAACTTCTACTCTGAGAAGTAAAAATGTTGCCATTGATAGGGCCAATGTAGTCTAAACTTTCCTTTACATTACTAAACACAAGTGTTTCCTAATATTTAATTCTTAGTTTCCAAGTTTATTTGATTTGAAAAAATAAAGTACCTCAGTTTTCCAGTAATAATCAAAGTTAAATACTAAAGACACTACACGTTTCATTAAGCTAACACGCCAATCAAATTTAAGTTAATATAAATAATCGTTTTTCCTTTTTCTTTTGGCTTTAGGGCCAGACCTGGAGGTGCACTCAGGCTCTGCACTCCTGGCTCTGCGCTCAGGGCTCACTCCTGGAGTGCTCTGAAGACCATTAAAAGGTGCCTGAGATCAAATCTACCAACTTTAATATGGTATCAGCCCATTTCTAAATTTGCTTTCTCATTTAAACTCACACTTTTTAAACCCTATTTTTAAACCCTATTGTTTCTTTTATGTAAATAAAGTTATCTGAATTGTTTAATTTGCTAGGCTGCACCATCCAATAGAATTTCTTTAGGGAGGCCACACCCACCTGTGCTCAGGGATTACTCATGACAGTGATTGGGGGACAATTAAGTGTAGTGAGAGTGTTACAGCTCTTTTAGAATTTGTCCAGCAGGCCTTCTGGTCTCCACCGGAAGACCTCCCCCCCCCAAAAAAAAAAAAGAGTAGTGGGGATTCAGGGGCCAGAACGATAGGCAATGGGTTGGGCGTATGCCTTGCACTCGGCTGAACTGGGTTTGATCCTGGCATCCCATATTGTCCCTTGAGCTTGCCAGGAGTGAATTTTGAGCAAAGAGCCAGGAGTAACCCCTGATGCCACTGAGTGTGGCCCCAAAACATAAACAAAAAGGAGTAGTGGGGATTGTTGAACAAGGTGGGGATTGAACAAATGCCCTACCCATTATCACTCTTGCTTCAACAGATTATTTTTTGCAGTTTGAAATATATTATATATGCTTCAAAATCCTAGCCAGTTATTGTTTATTATTATTATTATCATTATTATTATTATAATTGTTATCATCATCATTATCATCATCATCATTATTGGTTTGGGGGCCACACCAGGTGATGCTCAGGGGTTACTCCTGGCTGTGTCCTCCTCATATATCACACTTGGTGGTGCTCAAAGAACCATATGAGATTCTGAGGAGTGAATCAAGTCTGCTATGTGCAAAGCAAACACCTTATCCTCTATATTATCTCTCTAGCCCTATTTTCAAGTGTTTTATTCAATTAATAAGTACTCCAAGAAGAATATATTTCCTATATCAAAACTATATGTTATTCAAGGGTTAGAGCAGTAGCGCAATGCTAGGGAACTTACCTTTCATGCGGCTGACCCAGGACGGACCTCGGTTCGTTTCCCCGCATCCCATATGGTCCGCCAAGCCAGGAGCGATTTCTGAGCGTCACTGGATGTGGCCCAAAAACCCAAACACCCCTCCCCCCAAAAAAACTAATATATTATTCAACCAGTGTATTCATTTTATATGCATAGGTTCCAAAGAGTAAATGTTTTTAAATACTTAAGTTAAATGGCATGTCTAACTAACCTTCAAAATAACATTTAAAATAAAAAAAATTGGGGGCTGGAGAGATAGCATGGAGGTAAGGTGTTTGCCTTTCATGCAAGAGGTCATCGGTTCGAATCCCAGCGTCCCATATGGTCCCCCGTGCCTGCCAGGAGCAATTTCTGAGCATGGAGCCAGGAGTAACCCCTGAGCACTGCCGGGTGTGACCCAAAAACCACAAAAAAAAAAAAAAAAAAAAAAAAAAAAAATTTGTCTTTTTAGCAAGATTATTATAGAGTATAATATATTGATAATAATCAGACTAACCTATAATAGAACAACATATAATATGTGTGCAAAGTAGAAACAGTTGTTTATGAAAACAATATTAATTTATGAAAAAAATAAATATGTACCAAATCATTGTTTTGAGTATGTTCATTTTTTAGCAATAATGATGCCTTAAATATCTATTTTTTCCTTCTTGGGCTACACCTAGCTTCCTTATATATAATTTTATATTTGGAAAAATAATATATGTATCTTATACACATAGTCGAAATTTTCACAAATGCTGTTCAAGGAATTTTTACCAACTCTTTTGAATATGTATGGTAACATTTCAAGCAAAGTTTAGCCAAAATTTATGAGAATTTATTCTGATACCTGTAATTAAACACACTTCCACCATGGTAATGCAATGGGACAGAATTCTTAGTGGTTTCAGATGTTAGACTTTAATGAACTAGGATGGATTTCCCTAGCATGACACCAGTTTGTCCAGTTTATTAGCTTTATAGTTAAATATATTATTTTTTGTGCCTGTAAGCATTTTCATTACCTTTCTTCCTTTTGAAAAATGTTCCATTTATTGTGTTATGTAGGAAATAGTCCATTAAATAACCATTTAGTTGCCAAAATTAGCTCCTTCAATCATGATTTAATTTCTTTTAAATGTATTTTTAAGGAAATTAAAGGATCGAGCTGTCAATTTTCATTAGGGACTCTCACAATTAATAGGTCATTTACTCATTCAGCTGGTAAGAACAAGAGATACGCATTTCAACTGCCTTTAAATATGAAACTAGTTTTAGCATTTCTTATGCCATAAGATGCATTATTTTATTTTTCTATTTCTTTCAAATAGATTTTTTAAAAGTTATAAGGCAGTTTTATCTTGAGTAATTAGGATCATGAAATATTAATAGCATGAAACTAATTTTGTTTTCCCTTAACCAAATGTATAGTCAGGCTCACAAATGATCTTTTAGCTATATAACAGTCTTGTGAAAAGTCTCAAACTCACATCCATGCTCAAAGTCCCAGACTGATGTGTTTGTTATGCCTGAAATGCCTTTAAAAAAAAATTACCGTGTGTGGCCAGCCTGGACTACAGCTAATTGGAATGGACATGGGAAATAACTCAAAGCAATTGTCCTGCAAAGAGTCAATGAGGTATGCTCTGACCAAAATATCCACCACTGCAGATAACTAGCAGACCTATTTACAAGAAAGAGTAGGAAGCAGGGAGAGAAAAAGAAAGATATTATATTATATAGTAAGCAAAATGAATGGAGATACAAAAGTGGTCCACAGCTCACCTCATGAAGCTCACCACAAACAGGGATGAGTTTAGTTAGAGAAATAACTACGTTTTGAACCTATCCTAATATTGAGAATGTACGAGGGAAATAGAAAATCTGTCTAGAGTACAGGCGGGGGTTGGGTGAGGAGGAGGGAGATTTGGGACATTGGTGATGGGAACGTTGCACTGGTGATGGGTGGTGTTCTTTACATGACTGAAACCCAAACACAATCATGTATGTAATAAAGTTGTTTAAATAAAAATAAAAATAAAAAAGTGGTCCAGTTTTTTAGTAATACCTAAATAATTACCTTTGAGTTATAAAAACTGCACTTAAACTCTAAAGAATAATTTTCAACTAAATGACAAAGGAAATTATGATTTCCAAAGGAAAATATTATAATTGTCATTCCTTAATGGACAATTTAAGATATTTCTCCCTATCTTCCCTTGCTGTTTCAAATTTATTATTTACCCAAATACACTAAATGTATTTTATGATCTATAAATCATTTTAGACTTTATTCCTTAAAACAACGATTTTATAATCTAAGAAGTAGTAATAACATAGCCTACTGGTTGTAAATAATTTCAGTGGGGGCTGACGAGGTGGCGCTAGAGGTTTCAGTGATAAAAATTGCTTAAATAAATCATGAAGAAAAATGAATATAAAAATAAAATATATAATAATATCTTAGCTTCTTGAAAAATGCTAATTATATAAATTAATCTATAAATTATTTTTTTTTGGATTCAGATGTAGCTTTTCAAAGAGTAAATTAGGTCTTAGAGTTTTTATAGAAGTATAGTTTTTAAATGTATTCTTCTGGGCCCGAAGAGATAGCACAGCGGTGTTTGCCTTGCAAGCAGCCGATACAGGACCAAAGGTGGTTGGTTCGAATCCCGGTGTCCCATATGGTCCCCCGTACCTGCCAGGAGCTATTTCTGAGCAGACAGCCAGGAGTAACCCCTGAGCACTGCCAGGTGTGTCCCAAAAACCAAAAAAAAAAAAAAAAAGTATTCTTCCTATAATGACATCTATAATTTAGTACATATTATGAGCCATTATGTAATTCACTTAAAAAAACATAAATATGGGATCACCAAAACAGAGGTAAGATAAAAACAGAGGGAATTTATTTTTCACAGATATTCACAGACTTTCAAAAATATTTTACAAAAATGTTCACAATCTTGTGCAGTTTCTAGAAGAAAATCCTTACTATACTTTTAGATTTTTCTTCAAACAACTTTGAAAATTTATTCTAGTCAGCTACTTCACAGTTTTAAGTTCAGAATGTGGAGGAAATCCAATAGTTATTATTGATTAGCTCAGAAGACACAAAATTATGATAATAATAAGTGTAGGTTAATTTGTCTCAATTTTCTGTGTACTCTTGCTGATTCAACTCATTGCCTGTCCTTGGAAAACACAAAAGTGTTTCAACCCCTCATTAGAATGTGTTTTGCTTCACCCCAATAAAAATAGTTGAACTCTTCACTTGGATACACCTAACAAAACTGTAATGACTTTAGATAAAATCATTCCTCACACTTTTATAATTAGTTTGAGTCAGGGCGTTGAAAGGAAAAAAAATTAAGTGTTAAATATTGAAAGACTTCCGCAGTTTTATACGTAACATCAAAATAGAAGGAACTCCTACACAGGCCATTCTCATGGTTTTCATTATCACATAAGAGTTAATCAAAAACAGTTCAACCTCAGGCAAATATCACCCTGGGATGAAAGTATTAAAAAGAAATAAAACATTTTAGTCACTTGGATTTTAATTAACCTTGAAAAAACCCAAAGCAATACAAAATTTGACATATTTATCTTTGAAATATTTTCTCTTAAATTACAATGGCAAAGCTGAGAACATATATGCACTATATGTTATCAATCCCACACTGTTTTATCAAAGAGAAATTGGAAAGTGCCTGTCCTTTCTATGTCCTTTAGGCAGAGAGGGAGTTTAAATACATACCTGCAAATTTTAATACATGGCACATTAATTTTATCAGGCAACAACATTCTAAAATGCTGCAGTGCTATTGTTTAAAAATATCAAAAGTTGGGGCCAGAGAGATAGCATGGAGATAAGACGTTTGCCTTTCATGCAGGAGGTCATCGGTTTGAATCCCGGCACCCCATATGGTCTCCAGTGTCTGCCAGGAGCAATTTCTGAGCCTGGAGCCAGGAATAACCCCTGAGCACTGCCGGGTGTGACCCAAAAACCACACACACACACACACACACACACACACACACAAAAATATCAAAAGTTAAATCACAGAATACAGTGTATAATCCAGATGGCAAATTTACAGTACATACCACTAAAAAGACATTTTTAAAACATTGTTTGGGTTTCTCTGTCATACAACTTCCTAGCTTGCTTTTACCTTTCAGCACTAGCAGCAATTTAAATGCAAAGAAAGCAATTAATATAGATGAGAAATAGGATTTGTAACAGGACTGCTGCTTTTAAAAACATCTTTATTCCTGCTAAAATGTCCAGGATGATTTAAGTTCTAGTGTTGCATTGATTAATAATGAATAGGGCACATTCAAGTCGCTTTATTTACCTAACTTCCTGTTACATGCACACTAATAGGCATATATGCTGCTTATATTTATATGTATGTATGTATATGTACACACATATACACAGAGAAATAAATACTTTATCTAAATTTTGCAAGCTGATGCATGAACAGTGAACTAATTTACAAAATGTGTTTATGTATCGTTTGTAACTGATGAAACAACTGGTTAGAGTATAGACAAATATCAAGAAAGCAAATGCAATTTCCTTAATTAAAACATTAGACATCTAACTATGCCAATTCACGTTTTAATCAAATAAACCCAGACTTTATTATTAAAGACAAGTACTTCAATTGCAGAATTTTAAATAACTTAATTGTATATGGAAAATGTGGCTTGAAAATATAAACACAATTATGACAATTTGTTTTAGTCTTTTTGGTCAGCCTACTTAGAAGGATAAAAGCCTTGTGAGTATTTGAGATTAGATATTAATTTGTGGCTCTTTGTCACAATATTCCATTAAGTGTTTTTTACTCTTCTTTCACAATAAGTAACACTGACTTCCTTTCAGTTTTTTGGGAAAGTTTTATTTATGTTGGTCAAAAATGCCCTTAAAAGCTGCCAAAATCTCCAGTAGCCATGCAATATTTAACACAATACTCACTTCAGGGACCAGCAGTCACATATTCCAACAGTTTTCCAGCAGCTTCCAGCATCTCCAAGAAACTTTTCTTTAATTTTGCTCATGTTAACAGAATGTAAATTGGGTAATCATTATTAGTGGTACAAAAACAGCCTTGAAATGAGCCTACTGGTAATATTATGTCAATGACATGAAAGATACTGTGTTGTTTTGGTTTGGAACTTATCTGGTTTTTCAATCAGGCTTAGTAGACTTGAGAAATAAGTCCTGTAGGCAACCATTATGGGTTTACTTGTTTGTTTGTTTTCTTTTTTGATCACCAAGGCATACACAAACACTCTTCTCAAACCTAAAGCCCTAAAAAATAAACCATTCTTTGGCTGGTGAAATACTAATCTCATTTTATTATGTTGTCAATGAGCTGCAGAGATTCTCCTTAGCTTGTTAACATGATAGCAGACAGATGAGAAGAAATAAAAAGTACTGGCCTGTGAAAGCCAAATCAAAGAGCCAGATTGAAGGGATTCTCGAGTTACTCAGGTGAGGCCCTCAGCCCCTAGCTAGTGACCCAGCTAATGGTCAGAATGCTGTAGGTTCCGTTTGGATGATCCAAACGTTAAGACATGGTATTCAAATGTCTGCATAAATGGCTGAGAATTTGCCTTTGCTTTGTAAGCTTACTACACAATAAACAAAAGGCTGGTATTTGATACTAACTAAACATGGAAAAGAAACTGACAAGAACACTAGATGAATGTATTTGAGTGGCAAATCTTTATGTGACAAAGGAAGAACTTCAGGGGCCTATATTTTGCTATAAATGTAGTTTTTAATTATCGTTAGCTATAATCAACTATTATCACTTTCAAAAATTGTGCTCATTTCCATAAGCATCTAACAATATAAATAATCTGCCTAAAAGTGGGCAATGCTTTTCTATAGTGAGACCACAATAAAAGAACACTGTAACTTTTATTGTTGACTACAGAAACTAGGGGAAAAGATGCTGATGTGGCAATACATTTTTAAGAAATATTTGCAGTATTGTTAAAGTATTAACATTATGTGTCAGAGCACTCAATTCTATAACCTGGATTAGTTATTTGTTTGCACTCTCTTCGAGCATAAATGCTTCCCGAACATCATGATTTTCTTGCCAACTGACAGTAAAATATATTTCTTTTAAGTTGAAGGAAGAAGTAAAACCACTTATTGGTCTTTTCACATTATTTCATTTTATAGGTGACATTAAAATTTTTTTCAATTGAAATATTTTAATTTTCAAAGGCAAGTTTACTATGAAAGTCATTACTATTGAATCATCAAGTTTCAGGATTACATTTTATTTTGTATGCCATTCACAATTTTAGAATAAGATAATTTGCTTTAAAAAACAGTCTTGACTACCAGTGCCATCTAGCACTACAAAGAAAAGTTACTCAACTACTTTGTGAAACAGTGGGTAATTTATTGAATCATCTAATCCATTATATCCTTGGTCCATTTTCCAAAGAAAATTAAATAGACATGACCCTCTGGTATAAATGCATCATTAAACCTTAAACAGAGATTGTACATCTTATAATGTGGAAGGTAGTATTTGTCAGAAATATTTAAGAGAAATAACACTGAGATTTGACTTATGGTTTGCTGTTATACCATCATTTTCTCCTCCAATTTTGGAAAATATATTGAAATTCAAGGTAATTAAAGTTCTAAATATTGACACTAGGATCCAGAGTTATAATATGGAAGGTAAAACACTTCACACATGACTGACTACAGTTTAATCCATATATGTTTCCTGAGCTCTATTAGGAGTATTCCCTGAGCACAGAGTCAGGAGTATGTCCTATGCAACTTTGGGAGTGCACCAAAATCAAATAAAATATTTGAGATTACTTGATTTACAAAATAGAAAGTAATCTTTCACAGTTCCTTACTATGAGTAGCAACTTATGATAGCTAATATCTGATCAAGACTAACTCAACTTAAGTAAAGACACTTTGGGATATCACATTAGACTGATAAAGTTATTTCAGATTTAATCTAAGCTTGGACTAACAACAATAATTCTAGTCATCTCTATTAAGACTTTTCTTTTTTGCATAAGCAATAGCAAGAGAAGACTCACTGTAGATATTTTTCTTTAACAAACTAGATGGGATAACTTGTAAACAACTACGGAATTTAAGTATGTTAAATTGTGGGGCTTCGCCTAAATCTATTTTCCTAAGCATAACTAGCATACAAACTAAAACATAGTAAAAGGGGACCAATGATAGTATAATGGGTAGCGCATTTGCCTTGAACTCAACTGACCCAGTTCTCTCTCTAGTACTGCTTATAGTTTCCTAAGAATCAGCAGGAATGATCCTTGAGTAGAGATTCTTAAACACTGTTGAATATGTAAGAGAAAGATCACTTGAGCTTCTGCCAGACCAGTGATTAGGAACATGATATTTGGTAAAAAGGAACTCCAAAAGTAAATAAACCACCTGGTCATAAATAGATAAGGTTGCTTAAATGAACTGTAAAAATCTATCATAAAACTGATGTGTGAATCCAGTCAGTGCACTAAAAATCATGGTCTGATAGCAGAGAGCTATGATACTCCAAAAGTGCTATATTTTAGAAAAGTATAAAATTCTTTTCTTTTCTTTTGTTTTTTTTTTTTTTTTGTGGGGGGGGGGGGGTCACACCCGGCAGCGCTCAGGGTCACTCCTGGCTCTATGCTCAGAAATTGCTCCTGGCAGGCTCAGGGACCATATGGGATGCCGGGATTCGAACCATCATCCTTCTACATGCAAAGCAAATGCCCTACCTCCATGCTATCTCTCCGGCCCCAGAAAAGTATAAAATTCTTACCTTTGAAGAAATAAGAGATGATAATACATGAATTATGATTCTAAAGGCCTTACTACTTGTAAACTATTTTTTTACTACTTGTAAACTATTTGAGCAAATTATTTGTCTATGATCCAGTATCTCTATAAAACAGACTATGGACATATGTCCATATCCAAAGTAGGATGATGGCAAAAGCTGAATGAGTTAAAAGCACTCAACATAGTTCATATAGCATAGCAGTCAACAAAAACTCTGTTGTTACTATTATTGTTTGAGTATTTCCTCTCTGCTCTGGTTAGATTTGTCTCAGGAATTGAATAGAGCTAGGTCTGTGGATACAAGATTCTAACTCCAACTAAACATGACTAGGGAAGCCAGCCACCCACTACTAAGATTTAAACAGTTCAAAGCTAATGAAACTGAGTCAGTAGCACTGCTTGCTATATGTGGAAATATTTATTAGGGATGGACAAAGTACTGACTAATTAAAATGTAACTGATGTTTTAGTATACTTTCAGTTCCAATTTAGCACACAATATAATAAGCTATCATGAATGATGATTAGTAGTTTTAATTTTTTAGTTAAAATTTAAAAAATTTTGGGGCTGGAGAGATAGCACAGCGGTGTTTGCCTTGCAAGCAGCCTATACAGAACCCAAGATCTTTGGTTCGAATCCCGGCGTCCCAAATGGTCCCCCGTGCCTACCAGGAGCTATTTCTGAGCAGATAGCCAGGAGTAACCTCTGAGCACCGCCGGGTGTGGCCCCAAAACAAGCAAAACAAACAAACAAAAATTTAAAAAAATTTAAAAACATGTTTTGATGTAAGTAAAATCTTGTATCTAATATGTAATGCAAGTTTAAATTGCTCTCATGCAAGAATTACTACTGCCATTACAATTATTACTCTTCCTTTGTTTAAGTTTTTCAGAACCTGGCTTATGGATAAGTATAAAAAAGCTATAGTAGGGGCAGGAGAGATAGCACAGCGGTAGCGCACTTGCCTAGCATGCAGCTGATCCAGGACAGATGGTGGTTCAAATCCGGGCATCCTATATGGTCCCCCAAGCCAGCCAGGAACTATTTTTGAGCGCAGAGCCAGTAGTAACCCCTGAACACAGCTGGTGTGACCCCAAAACAATAAATAAATAAGAATTTATTTAAAAAAAAAGAAAAAGAAAAAAGCTATAGTATAGCTTTGAAAAAGATAGTTAGATTTCTCAAATTCAAGATGAAAAAGAAGCAATTGTGTATCATACAAAGGAACAAATTCTGATAATAACAGCAGTTTCATTTATTCTTTGGCTTTTGTGGTACTCTCCTCCAGCTACTTAAACATTATTAGTTCTGGTTTATTGCACATATACATATTTTTTATTTTCAGTAGCTCAAATAAGTAATTTTGGAGACTATAGACTTTTCTGTTATTGTATTTCTCTAGATTTATACCAAATGCAAATTTCTCTGGGAATGAGATAATGAGACACCACAGGCAGAATATTCCAGCCTGCGGGTATTCCTGATCCCAACCAAGCTCTTCTTCTATGATATTCATTTAAATTAAATATAAGTAAAATGGCAATTAATTTTTGTCTCATTAATGGGTTATCTTATGAAATATAACATTTTCTTCCAAGTTTAGAAATAAGTAGAAGCCTTGAATACTATGTCCTTAGCTTTATGCAACTTTAACTGTCTTCTAATATTCTCCCACCCCTGCTGATAATTTATTAAAAAAAAAAAAAGGAATAAGTGACTCATTTTCAGGTGAGTAGTCTGCCTGAATGTAATTATAGAAATTGTAGATAGTTTTTATTAAACAGCCAGAAAAATCAAGAAATAAGCCTACAGTAAAACACTACAGAAGCAACTATAATTTGGACAGTTTTTTACTATTAAATCACAGATATAAAGTAAAAAACTTGGTATTACTCAAGTTAGCTATTTAACTGATTTTTTTCATCATCCCACACTGTTTATGGCAGTTAAGGAGGCCCTCAAATGCTTCAGAACAGGTTTCAGATGACAGGATTAACAAATTAAGGAAATACCTTTCTTTTTTTTGTTTTTTGTTTGTTTGTTTGTTTTTGGGCCACACCCGACGGTGCTCAGGGGTTACTCCTGGCTGTCTGCTCAGAAATAGCTCCTGGCAGGCACGGGGGACCATATGGGTCACCGGGACTTGAACCAATCACCTTTGGTCCTGGATCGGCTGCTTGCAAGGCAAATGCCGCTGTGGTATCTCTCCGGGCCCAGAAATACCTTTTTTTTTTTTAATATAATTTAGACAATTGTTAGAATATTTAAAAAATAGTACAATCGATAATGATCAGGAGTCACTCCTAGCTCTACAAAGAGTTCTCACTTTGGAGGTGCTCAGGGACAGTCTAGGTTGGTTGCATGTAAGACAAGTGCTCTACCAGCCTAATTGTTAGAAATTTTTAAAGAAATTTATCTAAGATTAATCAATCTAAACTGACCTTCTTTGCTCATAATTCTTTGCTAGTCCTTATAATTAAATTTCCAATTAACATTTTCTGTTAGATTTAATTGTCTGAGAATTGTCAGAAGAGGCCCACCCAATCAGGAAATCTCCCAGAAAAGTGACTTATTTTAATTGTGTATATCCCATGAAGAATGATATAAACTGAAGTGAATTCAGAGAAGTACAATGATTTCTAGTTCTCATAATTGATAGACAACTTGAGCATGTCTAGTTCCCAGAAAGATAGATTACTAACTCTAATGATAATACTACAATAAAATAAAAGTAACTACTTTTACCTACAACTTTAATTGCATTAAAGAGATTTTTTTTTTTGTTTTTTTTTTGTTTTTGGGCCACACCCGGCAGTGCTCAGGGGTTACTCCTGGCTGTCTGCTCAGAAATAGCTCCTGGCAGGCACGGGGGACCATATGGGACACCGGGATTCAAACCAATCACCTTTGGTCCTGGATCGGCTGCTTGCAAGGCAAATGCCGCTGTGCTGTCTCTCCGGGCCCATTTTCTATTTTATTTTAGTTTACATTTGAACACTTGAGTTACAACATGTCTATTAATCTGTCCCAGGTCAAAAGGAAAATCTCAGATCCAATGCTGGAAATTGAGTTACTATGAAACAACCTTATGGTTTGTTGTACCAAATATCTAAGGAAACTGTATTTAAAAAGAATTGCAATCCACCTATAATAGGGTATAATATGTATCATGAAGAATTTAGAATAATTTGCTATTAAAAAATCTAAGTTTAGGAACATAATCTAAATTCATTCCTTCATAGGTGAAAAGTTTATTTTCCTTTTCCTTATACCTTCCAATAAATCTATTTAAAAAAAAAATCTAAGATTGGGGGCTGGAGAGATAGCACAGCAGTAAGGCATTTGCCTTCCACGAGGTCAACCCAGGAGATGGTGGTTCGATTCCAGGCTTCCCATATGCTCCCCAGAATCTACCAGGGGCGATTCTGAGAGCCACCGGGTATAACCCAGAAACCAAATAAAGGAAAAGAAAAGAAAAGAAATCTAAGTATATGATTTATATTTGTCATTTGCTTTTATGATATTAAAACAACTAATATGACTTATAATATCAACATTCTGATCAATAAAAAAATTTAATAATAAATTCTCTAATTTTAACAACTGATATCAAAAGAAATTGTGCATAACTATTTTAAAATGTATAAAATACTCTTAAAATGTTTGTTGTTTTTTATTATACTCTTTCAGGTGAAGCAATATGAATGAATGTTCACAAATTTGGAAACATTTTTCTTTTTGTCAGTCAGTTGTAAGTCAGTCATGCAGTTTTGAAATGCAGTTGTTTTGTTGTTGCTGTTGTTTCATTGTTGTTGTTTTTCTTTTTGGGCCACATCCAGTGATGCTCAGGGGTTACTCCTGGCTATGCGCTCAGAAATCTCCCCTGGCTTGGGTACCATATGGGACACCGGGGATCGAACCAAGGTCCATCCTGAATTGGCATCGTGCAAGGCAAACACCCTACCACTATACTACAGCTCCGGTCCCCGAAATGCAGTTTAAATGTATTTGTGAACATCTTTTTCTATTTTGTAAATATGTGTATATATACACATATGTATATATATTTAGAAGAAGTTATGTTAGTTACCTTATATTTGCGGGGTTAAAAATAGGCAATGAAATCATACGCAAATTATTTCTAGAAAAAAAACTCTCTAAGAAAGATTGTGTCTCTTCTTTCCCAATAATGAATGCCATTACAGAAATATTCTTTTGGTGAGGGATTGGGACCACACACTGCAGTGTTCATGGGTACTCATGGCTCTGCACTCAGAAATTGCTCCTGGCAGACTTGGGGGACCATATGGGATGCCAGAGATCAAACCAGGTCGATCCTGTGCATGCCATGTGCAAAATAAATGCCCTACCACTGTGCTATCACTCCGGCCCTAAAGGTATATTCTTTCTTGGGGTGGGGGACACACCAGACCGTGCTCAGGGGTTACTCCTGGCTCTGAGCTCAGAAATCACTCCTGGCATGCTTGGAGAACCATAAGGGATGCCGGAATTTGAACCACCATCTGTCCTGGATTGGCTGCATGCAAGGCAAACACCCTACCTCTGTGCTATCTCTCCAGCCACCTAGAGGTATATTCTTTTGTTTGTTTGTTTGTTTTTTGTTTTTTTTTGGGGGGGAGTCACACCCGGCAGCGCTCAGGGGCTACTCCTGGTTTTACGCTCAGAAATTGCCCCAGCAGCCTCAGGGGACCATATGGGATGTCGGGATTCTAACCACCATCCTTCCACATGCAAGGCAAATGCCTTACCACTGTACTATCTCTCAGGCCCCTAAAGGTATATTCTTAACATCAAAATATATTTGCCATAGAGCTTAGAATAAAATCACGTATAGCCAATTTTACTAATTTTTTCAAAAGCCTTGATTTTTGTGTTTCATAAGAATTATAAAATATAGCAAATATCCTCTGACAAATTCTATTTTCTTTTCTTTAAATATTCAAGTATTTTATATAATTATAAGTTTTGGCACCTAATTCAGCTTTTAAACTCATATTTTATGTTAGTCCCAAATAATGAGAAATGTCTTGTTTAATACATAGCATTGTGAAAAATTCTGATTTGTCTTTATTTCCCCTATTTTTGCCTACTGTTGAGGAGCATTAGTCCATTAATGATAGATGCAGATGGTGTCCATCTGGTATCCATCTTTAACTCTAAAAAGAAGGCATAAGGATACACTGAAACATTAGACTTTCAAAATTAGATGTGATCTAGCAGCTCAAAGAAAAAGTTACTTGATCCATTCTAACTTTTTCCCATAGTCATCTTATATTACAAACAAGATAAAAGCTTTTTTTTCTGAAAAAAAAAGCTTTATTTTAAAATTATAACTGTCCTAATACAAATATCAAAATTATTGGAATCAACTAATTTTCCATGTATGACATCTCAACAGTCTCTTGGTAGCCACCAGCATTTGAGATATCTTCTAAAGCTTGATTCTTAGTGTATTCATTCTTTGCATAAAAAAATTTCAAGTACTTTAAACATAAGTGTAAATAAATAGAAAAGAATAATAACTGATTCAAAGAAATTCATTTTTCAATAGATTCTTTTTTATTTTATTTTATTTTATTTTATTATTTTTTTTTTTGGTTTTTCAGGCCACACCCATTTGATGCTCAGGGGTTACTCCTGGCTAAGTGCTCAGAAATGTCCCTGGCTTGGGGGGACCATATGGGACATCAGGGGATCAAACCACAGTCCTTCCTTGGCTAGTGCTTACAAGGCAGACACCTTACCTCTAGCGCCACCTTGCCGGCCTCTCAATAGGCTCTTAAAGAAGAAAAAGTATCTTATTTCTTATCAGGATTACCAGTATTTTATAATTAATTAATGCTATTTTATTTATTTCCCCAACAAAGAATGGCAGTGCCTTTTCAAGATACTGTGAGGATATGTAGATTTACAGCATTTTAGATATTCCCAGAGTAACTATTATCATAAATTTTAAAAAATGCATCATGCATTACATGGGTGCCCAGAGTGGCAGTGCTCCTAGGACTGCCAGTGACAGAAATCAATCATAGGACAGCTGTATGTAAAGCATTCTAATGTGCATTGAGTTATTGTCCCGCTCCTTAAAAAGGCTTAATATTTTACAAAGAAAATAAAAAAAAAAAGGAGTAAAAACTTGAAATAAAACATATGTAAGAGACTGATATCAAGATCAATAGTCATCTTAATGGCATGTTTTGAATAAATAGCTAAAGAAAAATATCATGCTGGGATCTGAGAGATAGCACAGGAGATAGACCTCTTAACTTGCACATTGCCAAACCAGGTTTGATCCGGTTTGATCCATTATGGTCCTCTCCACCAACAGTAGAGCCAGGAGTAATCCATTAGAATAGCTGGGTATGCTTGAAAAACAAAGGAAAAAAGAAAAAAGAAAAAGAGTACTTTTATCCATTGCCAATGTAAGTTTTCAATTGTCATATTTCTTTATTTTTTTGGTTTTTGGGCCACACCCTGTGAACAGCAAAGTCTCTACCACTACACTATTGCTCCGGCCACTCAATTGTCTTATTTCTATGTACACTTTTATGCACATGTATTGTATTTTTTGAATAATTTTGCTAAAGATAGATATTCTTCTGTAGTGAGTTAGAGTGTATTTTTCCTTCTATTAAAAAAGGTTAAAATTTTCTCTTTTATTCAATATTTTCTTTTCTCAAAAATACATAAAGGCATAACGTTTTCTAGTTTTATCCATATTATTTTCAATGTTATAATTATAGTTGTAATTTTCAGTTACCAGTCCCAGAAAACCTGATTAACATATAAAATATTAAATTTAAAAATTAAAAATCTAAAGACTTAAAATTGCTTTAGTTAGGGCCAGAGCAATAGCACAGTGGTAAGGGCATTTGCCTTGCAAGTGGCCGATCTAGGATGGAACTTGGTTCAATCCCTGGCGTTCCATATGATTATCAGAGCCAGGAGCGATTTCTGAGCTAATAGCCAGGAGTAACCCCTGAGCATCACAGGGTGTGCCCCCCAAAAAAAGCAAAAAAAATAAATTGCTTTAGTTAAGTCAATGTCTAATATCTTTGTGTGTCACTTCAACTCGTAATAAACCAGATTTGACACAAGTTTAGATTCTTAGAGATAGACACAGAACCCTGAGTGTTGGATTTTTGACCAAAATCACTAAGAAATTTTTGTACTGCTTTATAAATCAGGTTAAGTAGCTAAAATTTTTATATTAAAATATATAAAAAATTTTATATTAAAATTTATAAAAGTGTAAAAAAGAAGACATAAAAACAAGTTAAACTTCAGTCCTTTGCTAATAATAAAAGACATGGGAAGAAACCCTAGATATATTCTCACTTGGGTCTGAATCCTTTGGAGTAAATGTTCATTAGATCTAACCCTTACCTATTATAGATGCAAGGTCATGTGTCCTTCTCAGAGGCAAACAGATGACATATAGCATATTCTTTTACTCATGAATTTTAAATAGCTGTGGGAAGATGGGAAATATATTCTGAGAGGCTTCTTAAATGCACAACTATTTATGCCTTACTTCTTTGTGTGACTATGATAGTATATTGAATCTAGCTAGCAACTAATAAACATTTATTAGTAATAATTTTAATTACCTAAACATAAGTGTACTGGCTGCTTTTGTGAACCTAAATAAATAAATCCTGAATTCTTTTTTTTTTATCTCTTTATGGGCCACACCCAGTAATGCTAAGGGGTTTCTCCTGGCTATGAGCTCAGAAATCGCTCCTGGCTTGGGGGGGGGCATATGGGATGCCCGGGGATTGAACCACAGTCCGTCTTAGGTTAGCACACATAAGGCAAACACCCTATCGCTTGTGCCACCATTCCAGCCCCAAATCCTAAATTCTAATTGCATGTTTGTTTTTAACCTAATGAGCTTAAGTTAGCGAAAAAGATTCTTAATTCATTTCTATATTAAAAATAGAAGAAACTTTATGTTGTAGAAATTTTTTATATGAAAGTTATTTAAAACATTACAGTTTATCCATGTTCACACTGGGTCAGGTCCAGAGACTTGCTCTTTTCTTGAAAGAAATGTAAACGAAGCTGTGTAAAAACAGGGTACACTGGCCACACAACAGAAATATGGCAATCTCTGGAGAATAGAGCCTAGCCTTCACCTTGACAAAAACGTGCCTACTGTATCCATCACCCAGAATCACTGTTTTGCCTATGGCCTTGCCTCACCACCTTGCTACGATTCTCTTCAAGGACACCAATAAACTTCAGATATGCTGGTATTTGGGCAGATGTCACCAGGGCTTTTTGTAGCAAGTGTGGGCACACTCCCCCTACTCCTGCATTCTTCTTCCAAGAGGCCTGGCAGCTGAGAACATGTCCCTGAAAGCTGCAGTGTCAGTAATAATGCTTTGAATTTCTCTATAACTTTATTCATTTGAAGCTGTCATCCCTAGTCATCCTTATTGGAACACACCAATTTAACAGAATTAACAGCTTACTAAACTTTATGCCATTCTATTAATGATTTTATTGAGGATACAATTATTTTCATATTTCATAAATGTGCTTGCTAATATAGTTCTTTTCTCTTTCTTTTTTTTTTTTTTTGTGGGGGCACACTGATGACGCTCAGGGGTTACTTCTGGCTATGCGATCAGAAATTGCTCCTGGCTTGGGGGACCATATGGGATGCTGGTGTTGGAACCAGATTTGTCCTGGGTCATCCGTGTGCATGGCAAATGCCCTACTACTGTGCTATCTCTCCAGACCCTCTCTATCTTTCTTTTTATTAATTTTTCTTATTTTTCTTTTTCTTTTTTCTATTTTCTTTCTATAGTTTTGTCATAACTTTTCTCTCACTTACCTGGAAATGTATTATGGTCAAATATATGATGCATTTTATTTAAATAATTTTTAAAAATCTATTGCAGGAGCCAGAGTGGTGGTACAGAGGTAGAACATTTGCAGCCAGGGAAATGATATAGTAAACGCGATGCTTTCACAGCTGATTTACATTTGATCCTCACCCCCAGTCCTTCTAGAAGTAATCCCTGGACACAGGGCAGGAAGTAAGCCTTGAGCACCCTTGATTACCAAAAAATGGAATAAAAAATATCTTGAAAGCCCATTAATCGTAAACCAAATGTCATAGTATTGATGTTGATAAGGACAATTTTTTAAATTTATTTTATTTTATTTTTGTTTTGTTTTTTTTTTTGAGGGGGGGGAGTCAAACCCAGCAGCACTCAGAGGTTACTCCTGGCTCTATGGTCAGAAATTGCTCCTGGCAGGCTCGGGGGACCTTATGGGATGCTGGGATTTGAACCACTGTTCTGCATGCAAGGCAAATGCCCTTACCTCCATGCTATCTCTCTGGCCCCAAGACAATTTTAGCCTACATTTTTTGAGTTTTTCATGGACTGTTCCAGTAACCAATTAATATCAGGTTAGTAGGAGGAAAAAAATGTAAGTGTATATGTGCAGTAAATTTTGCATCGATGTGAGAATTTCAAGTAGTCCACAGATATGTAGAAAATAGGAGATCATCTTTGGATTTAGGGAATGGGATCTGAGCCTAAACTTACTTTCTTTTTTTTTGGGGGGGGGTTGGTTTTTGGGCACACCTGGCGGTGCTCAGGGGTTACTCTTGGCTGTCCTGCTCAGAAATAGCTCCTGGCAGGCAAGGGCGACCATATGGGACACCGGGATTCGAACTAACCACCTTTGGTGGTCCTGGATCGGGGTCCTTTCTTTTTTCTTCCTTCCTTCCTTCCTTCCTTCCTTCCTTCCTTCCTTCCTTCCTTCCTTCCTTCCTTCCTTCCTTCCTTCCTTCCTTCCTTCCTTCCTTCCTTCCTTCCTTCCTTCCTTCCTTCCTTCCTTCCTTCCTTTCTCTCTCTCTCCCTTCCTCCCTCCCTTCCTCCCTCCCTCCCTCCTGGCAGGCAAGGGCGACCATATGGGACACTGGGATTGTGGTCCTGGATCGGGGTCCTACTTTCTTCTTTCTTTCTCTCTTTCTTTCTCTCTTTCTCTCTTTCTTTCTCTCCCTCCCTCCCTCCCTCCCTCCCTCCCTTCCTTCCTTCCTTCCTTCTTTCCTTCCTTCCTTCCTTCCTTCCTTCCTTCCTTCCTTCCTTCCTTCCTTCCTTCCTTCCTTCCTTCCTTCCTTCCTTCCTTCCTTCCTTCTTCTTTTTTTTTTTTTTTTTTTTGTGGTTTTTGGGTCACACCCAGCAGTGCTCAGGGGTTATTCCTGGCTCCAGGCTCAGAAATTGCTCCTGGCAGGCACGGGGAACCATATAGGATGCCGGAATTCAAACCGATGACCTTCTGCATGAAAGGCAAACGCCTTACCTCCATGCTATCTCTTGGCCCCTGAGCCTAAACTTTCAAGGAACTAGAAAGGTAACTTGTTTGATTAAAACCTGTTGGTCTATAATCACAATTACCTTGACATATTAATAGATTTTTTCAGATAGATTATACCTATTTTGTTTCTGGATTTTGGGCCACAGCTGGCAGTGCTCACAGCTTATTCCTAGAGCTGTGTTAGATCACTCCTGAAGGTGCTCAGAGATCCTATGAGTTGCTAGCGATGAAACCCAGGTCACTTTATGCAAACAAGAGCCCTAATGCTAAAGAGAATAGTGTTGCTATCTTTTCAGCCCCCTCAGGCTATTTCTGATTAAAGCGAAATTTAAAAAACTAATTCTTGGTTATACAATCCCAATTTTATTCATCTAGGAAGTTAAGACAGTGGTAAAATTTCTTTATGAATAGATGGGACTTTAATTACAATAATTAGATTAAAATGATTTGTATCAAAATAACACATTTTGATCGGAGCCAGAGAGAGAGCATGGAGGTAAGGCATTTGCCTTTCATGCAGAAGGACAGTGGTTCGAATCCTGGCATCCCATATGGTCCACCTTGCCCGCCACGGGCGATTTTTTGAGCATAGAGCCAGAAGTAACTCCTGAGCACTGCCAGTGTGACCCAAAAACAAACAAAAAAAAAAACCTTGTATTGGGGCCGGAGAGATAGCATGGAGGTAAGGCATTTGCCTTTCATGTAGGAGGTCATCGGTTCGAATCCCGGCATGCCATATGGTCCCCCGTGCCTGCCAGGAGCAATTTCTGAGCCTGGAGCCAGGAATAACCCCTGAGCACTGCCGGGTGTGACCCAAAACACACACACACACACACACACACACACACACACACACACACACACACACACAAAATAACACATTTTGGGAAGACCTATTTTTAACATTTTGGGAAAAAATATTTTTATGACCAATATAAGAAATATTATCAATTTACAAGCACTCTGCTATATTTTAGATTGCAAATACTTAGTATTTCTACACATTATTTTGAGCTTGGAAAATATTTTTATATTTTTCTTTGGTTTGGATTCTTTAGTTTACTTTTATCTAGTAAAACAAGTTATTTTAAGTCAATGACAAGAAATTTGACATATACTCATAAATATTTAGAATATGCTTTTATGATTTATTACTTATATCATGATTTACTTTAAAATGATTTATTACTTTAAAGGCAGTCTACGTCTCTCAAACAACTAAAATGAAAGAGTATGTACTATTTTCCATTGCATCATTGAATGTAGTTAAAATAGATGTTTGGCCTTATTACTCAATTCAACATTTGGCTCAAATCAGAATAAGAATAATATATATTTATGATTTTTATCAGAACATTCAGATACCAAAAGACATACTTTATTATCAGACTTACATGTCAAAGACATACTTTAGTATTAAAGCAGAAAAATATATTTAGGTATTAAAATAGTAATCCCTTTAATTATAGCCCATTAATTCAGCTCATGATTCCAAAAGTGTTTTGTTGCCAGTGGCTCATTAAAGTGGGACACAAGGAGTGTTTCTACCTTTCTACTCACCTCTAGAATCAGCCACCAGTGATCCAGGAAATGTCTGGTTTGAATCAGGATTGGCAAAGTCAGCTATGACTTTGTACTCAAGTACAAATGCTTATGTCCTGCCAACGCCACTAGGCAGCCATCAAGATGCACCTGGAGTCCACTTTTTCTGCACAGCATGAGGGATGACCTGATTTCTCTAGAAACCCTGAACTCAGGATAGAGTGAGGAATTGTTCTTTACAGGAAAGGAAAATCAACCCTAATCTCAACAGAGACATTTGCATCTGTTGTCTTTCCCCCATAGTATAGAATTTCAGGAAGAGGTAAAATAATGAAGCAAGATGATTTTTATTGAATGAAACTTCTTCGTAATATGCAAGTGGAAAGAGAGGTATTAGGAGTTCAAGAGAGAAAAAGGGCTTCTCTAAAGTGAAAAACGCAAACAAGCAATGATACACAGAGACAAGCAAGCAAGATACATCATTTAAAGATGAAATTTAAGCAATCTCCACATCACAAATAGATCTTGTATCCTGTTCTATTTCTTTCATAATTCAGTCTCCCAGTAATTGGAGATAACAGAAAAATCAACTCAGGTTAAAACAAACAACTTACATCATGGGCAACTACTACACAAGTAATGTGGGTTTCTAGGTTCTGAACAAGGAGGGACACCATTTTGTAAAGGACCACATGTTAGGCTTCTCTTTCTCAAACCTAAATTTCCCCATCCCATACCAGGTAGCCTATCTGGGAAGGACATGGGGAAGCTATAGGAAGGACCCTAGACAATAGCCAATCATTTTAAAGATCATCAGAAGCTAGAATCTCCTTATCCCCTCTCTACATAAACTTATTATGACCTTGAATGGGGCTATCTCCTCTGGGAGATGTCCCTGATCAGTCAGTATGGGGCATGTGGCTGACGAAATAAAGTTTTGTTTTACTTTACTCCAATTGTGTGGCCTCATCCTTCCACTCTAGCCTCTGATAGTATCTCTTTTGTAGAACAAAGTCCTCTACATTTGGTACAGGTTCTTTTGTTAATTTTGTATGCCACTCATGGTTCATTCTTGGCTTTGTGCTTTTTTGGATGACCTCATGTAGTACCAGGATCTAATCAGAGTTGTCTGTGTGCAAGGCAAACATCCTAATCCCTGTACTATCTCTGGTAAACACTATCCTCTCCTCTTCTCCCCTCACCTCTTCACTGCTCTCCTCCCCTCTTATAAGTTCTGCTTTTCTTTAACTTTCCTTTTTCTTAAAAATTGTAGTATTGGGGCCAGAGAGATAGCATGGAAGTAAGGCATTCTTGCATGCAGAAGGACGGTGGTTCAAATCCCAGCATCCCATATGGTCCCCCGAGCCTACCAGGAGTGATTTCTGAGCATGGAGCCTGGAGTAACCTCTGAGCGCTGCTGGGTGTGACCCAAAATACCAATAAATAAATAAATAAGTAAGTAAGTAAGTAAATAAATAAATAAATAAATTGCAGTATTATAAGTATAACTTAATTAAAATATTTACTTGTAAGCTTATATATAGCTTTTTTTAAAAAATTGTTATAACAATACCATAATGCTTAGATTTAAGGAATATAAAGTTACCCACACTCAACACCAAACTCAATATATTACCACAGGTATCCACAACACCCTATTAGAAGGCCCCACAGCCTTGATAACCCAGTTCTGTCATATCAGAGTCTAAAGAGTTTGTTTTCATTGGACGTGGTCTATTTCCTTGTTTGCTTCTTTTTTTTCTTTCTTACCACCTATGAGTTCTATCATCTGAGTTTGCCTTTCTTCTTACTTATTTCACTTACCATGATAACACCAGCCAGTTTTACTGATATTGCATCAAAGGACTAAACTTTTCATCTTTTCTCAGAGCCAAGTTATTTTCTATTGTGTATACTGTTGGGGTCCAGGGTCTAAGAAAGAGACCACACAATTGTAAAGATGAACAAAACTGTAATCCCTCTACCAACAGCTCTATACTGACTAGCCAGGGTTGTCCCTAGAAAGAGACGAACCAAGCCCAAAGTCATAATCATATTATATGGGGAAGGAATATAGGGAGTTTCTAGCTTTTTGATAATCTTTAAAATGATTAGCTGGTGTCTAAGGTACCTTCCTACTGCTTTCTTGTGTCCTTTCCAGATAGGCTAACTGGTATGGCCAGATAGCTTGGGGCTCTGTAAATGGAAATAGGCTTGTGGAAACCTAGCACGTGGCTTATACTATGTGGTCCTTACAAAATGGCATCCCTCCATATTCAGAACCCAGGAGAAGCCTGGTATGTGGTCTTTGCAAAATGGTGTCCCTTCTTGTACAGAACCCAGGGCCTCACATATACAAATCACATCTGTCTCTGGGATTACTTCCAAATCCAGACTTTTGCAAATAGTACACAATGATCCTAAGTGCAGATAATTATCTTTTTTGGTTTTTATTGTTTTTGTTTTTGGACCACACCCGGAAGTTTTACTCTTGGCTCTGCTCTCAGGAGTCACTCCTGGCAGGCACAGGGGACCATATGGGATGCCAGGGAGCGAACTTTGGTCAGCCATGTGCAAGTCAAACACCCTACAGCTGTGCTATTACTCCAGTCCCCCAAAGAATATTTATCTTCTCAATTACTGTTTTGTGTTTTGAGGCTAGTGAGGTAGAATATCTTTATTCTAGTTTTTAAAATGATAGTAATATTTTTTGAACTGTACCAATGGTTAAATGTAAAGCTGATAGTCTAAAGTGTGGTACAGGTTTACAGAGTGTAACCATAATATAAAAATTGTACCACATGTCAGGAATGACAGGAAAAAAGATAGAGCCAAATATCCTGAAAGATTTCTGGCAAGTCTAAAATGGTCTGAAAATCCATTTAATACGGGCCCCATACAACTTTGACTTTTTTAAATTTTAAATTAAATTTAAATTAAATTGAAAATTAAATTAATTTTAAATTAAATTGATAGCACATAAGCCTTGCAAAAGATTCACATGGATTTTCAAAGAATCAATATTTTAAGATCTATAAACACATTCATTATAAACAAATATACAAATATTTTCATATACATTTTATCTAACACCAGTAATGCGGGATTATATTTAATATATGTTTTAAATATATATATATATATCATCTCTGCCTGATAGGATTGGGTATTAAGTCTTGTACTGGGAATATGGAACTAAGATAAACTAATTGAAGATCTTTGAGACTTCTCAGACATTTCTACTAGTCTTACTCCTTCTCCCTAGATTGAAGATTTTACTGAAGTATGAAAACATTTTTATAGTGCAGCTACTCATAAACATTTCCTTTCTTTAAAACAAAAATCAGGATTGTTTGGCCTTTTTTGCACCTGCTATCCCTACCTGCTGTGAGGTCAACTATTACTCCTACTCAGAGTTGAAAATGACAATATTTAATGTCTATCGGCTTTAAGTGGTTAAATCCATGCTGAGATAGTTTTGCCAGCTGTTAGTTCTGTTTCCTCTTCTCTCAGATCACTGTGAGCTTAGGGGAAGAAAACATGTGTACGTGTGTGCGCGCATATTATATTCACGTGGTGTGTTGTGTGTTCACGCACGTGTCAGAGTGTGTGTGTGTGTGTGTGTGTGTGTGTGTGTGTGTGTGTGTGTGTGTGTGTGTTTTCAAAAGCAAAAGACTGAACTTTCAAATTAAATGCCCTTTAGAAACAAATTTACCCACTTGAGCTTTACTACTGCCTGGGGCGACTGAAAACCAAAACAGGATGTTTTTCTGCAAGGAGTGGCTGGCTTACTTGACTTTCTCATTGTAAAGACCAACCACCCACCTGGGTGTTACTGTTTTGCTCCAGAGGAAGAGCAATTAAAATTCAATTTGGGTCACTTAAATCTCCCAAGTGTAAGTCTTTCCAAAAAACCCTAAAGGTTCTCAGGGATGTCTGACACCTCTTTTGTACAATTTCGGATGTTTTTTCCAAGTCCTTCGCAAGAGCCTCCAACCCCAAAATTGGTTGTATAAATCTGTTGTCTTCTTTGGATTGACATAAAGCTAGCATTTCCTTTAAGATTAATTCTTAATTCAGTTTCTGCAGGATTCTCTCACAAAATGTTTATTGTACCTAATAACCTCTGAGATGGTTACTATGATTTTCACTTTATAGAAGAAGAAAAGGTAATTACATACCTTTCTCTCTCTCTCTCTCTCTCTCTCTCTCTCTCTCTCTCTCTCTCTCTCTCTCTCTCTCTCTCTCTCTCTCTCTCTCTTTGTGCACAATCCTGTTTTGTTGTTTTTTTTTTTGACCTTTTTCTCTTAAAGACTGAAAAATGCTAGAAAACTTAGGGGGAGATGTATTTGCTAGGATTTCTGATTTCAGTTGTAAGAAAAAGTTTAAGATATACCTTCAGCTAGAAAAGATGAGTTTTGGGGATGGTGAGATAGCGTGGAGGTAATGTGTTTGCCTTGCATGCAGAAGGACGGTGGTTCAAATCCCGGCATCCCATATGGTCCCCTGAGCCTGCCAGGAGTGATTTCTGAGCATAGAGCCATAAGTAAACCCTGAGCACTGCCGGGTGTGACCCAACAAACCAAGAACCAAAAACCAAAAAAAAAAAAAAAAAGAAGTTTTCTATCTTTTCTAATGGGGGGGGTAATCTTTTCTAATATTTAATCACAGTAATTTGTTTATTATTAAAGTACAACGGTTGTCAAATCTTCATAGATCTTAGGTGTTCTTTTGTTAAGGGCCCGAGAAAGCCCACTGCTTCAAAGACCACAAATTCTTTTTTAATATATTTTCCCTTAATACTTTCATGAAGAAGTTATGAAACTGTCTGCAGAAGGCTTGATTTCTGAATCCAAGCCTAGGATGCTTTTATCATCACTGCTCCTGGCACTGACCACCTCAGTCATAAAACTAATCATTTTACTACAGTTAGTCTGTTCTTGAATGACAACAAGGAGGAAAACAAAAGATTGTTGGGTGGGGGATAACTTTTTAGAAAACAAACAGTTGAAGTAAGTTTATTTAAAGGTCAATAGTGGACTAGCCAAAAATTTAGCCAATTCAAAAACCCTGCATTTAAAATACATCTGGCTTAAGTTTTCGATAAAGAATGGTATACATATCATTTCCTCTATGCTGATGCCCTTATAAAATATCAGTTCAAGTTACAAAAGTATGATGCATGCTTTGAAAGTAATTGATGTATTTTTATCTCTGAATATATGCCACTACAGAGTCTCCTTCTAATCTTAGCCATTTTTGCAGTTTAGTTAAAGGCCAATAGTACTTGCTAAGTTTTGGCTGACCAGGAAAATATACTTTTCTTATGTAGGGAAACCTTGAAGCAAAACTTGTGTCTCAGCCACTCAAATGCATCATTGAGAAGATAAGAATTTTGTGGAATTGAAATGTTTAGGTAACCCTGGACTCAATTCAGTGAACTATATAGGCACAAAAATAAAACTTAGGGAATCACGCTGAGATAAAAATTTGAATAAAAAAGTAAACTTTTGACACTATTTCAAAAAGTCAGAAAAGAACAAATGTTGGAGAAGATAAAAAAAAAAAGAAATTTTGTGAACTGTTTGCAGTAGTACAAATGGGAGGATTCTATGGAAAGAGATATGGAAGTTCTTCAATAGATTGAAAATAGAATTGTGCAGGAAATGAGGAAGGAATGGGCCCGATAATCAAGACCTTCAATTTCTAGAAGATTTTTAAAATATAATTGGTTTGAGTATCACTTTCACCAGTGCTCAGGGTTTATACCTGTTTCTGCACTCATGAATCACTCCTGGCTGATTCTGGCCTGCCCAGAATGGAAACCCAGTCAGCTGCATGCAAGGCAAGTGCTTTTCCCATTGTACTATCTTTCTGTCAGGGATTTGAACAAGAGTAGCCTATGCAGAAGGCCAGTATCTTAACACCTGTACTTTCCCTCAGGCCCCAGACTTTGAATTTTAGAAATTCTAATTTGCATAAAGGCATATGTGATTCAATTAGTACCACATACCTTTTATGTCTTGTAGGATATAACCAATGAGGTAGCAGAAACAGCTAAGGATGAGGATACAGAATGTATGAGTTCGGGCCTCTATAAAGGAATTGAGTTAGTGGAGTTGCTGTCTCAGACACAGGTTACTGTAAACTCCAATTACTGATGTGAACTGTAAATAGTTATACAAACGAAGGTATCTAGTGATTAGTGTGCTGTTCTTACTTGCTGTTTACAGTAACTTAAAGTAAGTTAAATCTGCTGCAACTGAATAATTATATGATCTATTTTAAAGAACTCTTGTTTTACATTAATCAGAATCGGGAAAGATTTAACACAAAAGAAAATTAAGGAAGAAAAGAATAATGAGAAAGACAAGACATTAAAATCAAAGGACTTGGAGCTAGAGATAGTAGAGGTGGTAAGTTACTTTCCTTAAATTCACTTAAATTCCTTAAATCTTGGTTTGCATCCTCAGCACCACATATGGGTCTCTTGAGCACTGCCAAGTGTCACTCCTGAACAAAGTCAGAAATAGCCCCTGAGCACCTCTGAGTGTGTGTCTCCTCAAACCAATGAACAACATGATAATTTGGGTATTAATGCCAACCTTATAATATGAATAGAATAACATCAATTAAAAGAAAAAGATTGTCATACTGAATAAAGAAAGCAAAATTCAATAATAAAAAAAGGTACAGAGGGTAAGGTGCTTGCCTTGCATTCTGCTGATCCGGATTTGATCCTTGTCCTCCAGATGGTTTCTCTGAATCTTGTTAGGAGTGATTCCTTGAGTGTAAAACTAGGAGTAAACTCTAAATCCCACTGAAGGTATGACCTTTTATAATGGCAAAATCATCATTATCATCAATATTATTGTCATGATCATTATCCTCTCTTCCCAAATGTAGTCAATTTCTTTCAAAGAAGGAAAAACAGAGGAGAAATGTTTTGCCTTGTCTGTTTGTTTTTGGACCACACTTAGTGGTTCTCAGGGCTTATTCCTGCCTTTGCACTCAGAGATCATTTCTAGCAGGGCTAGGGCTAACATTTGGGTTGTTGAGGCTTGAATTGGGTCTGACACAGCCAAGGCAAATGCTATACCCACTGTACTAACCCTTCAACTTCAAAAGATAATATTTAGAACTAGACTTCCTTGTATATTAATGAAGTTGCATATCATGAACTCATTGCATCTCCTGGTACTGTGCAAGAAGCTACTACCTGTTCAACTATATATAAGAATTTGACTACAGATATTCTCCATGAAGTAATAGCTAATTGAAACTACTTATGTTGTATCCATTATAATCATTTTTTTTCTTTTTGGGCCAACTCGGTGATACTGAGAGATTACTCCTGGCTATGAGCTCAGAAATCACTCCTGACTTGGGGGATCATATGGGACACTGGGGCATCTAACCATGGTCCATTCTAGGTTAGCATGTGCAAGGCCCTTCGGCTTGCTCCACCACTCTAGCCCCTATCATTTTTTTTTAAAAGCCATTGGTGGTCTATTTTCTTTCTTGCTCATGAACATAAAGTATATATAAAAGGTCACATATAACCTATTTTGTACCACAATATGTTAAAGTATTTTAGTGACATCGTGAAGGAGGAAGAAGGATGTGTCTCATGAAGTCTTTGAGAATCATGTAAACCTTCAGGTAAGATGGGAAGGCAAGAATTCAAAATTTCACCTAAAAACATGAACTATTGAATATCTGAGTTATTCCTACATTCTGATTATTGTACTAAGCACTACAATGAACATAAATAATTATATATCTTTTTAAATTAATTGTTTTTGTTTTTTTTTTTGGTTTTTGGGCCACACCCGGCAGTGCTCAGGGGTCACTCCTGGCTGTCTGCTCAGAAATAGCTCCTGGCAGACACGGGGGACCAAAAGGGACACCGGGATTCGAACCAACCACCTTTGGTCTGGATCAGCTGCTTGCAAGGCAAACGCCGCTGTGCTATCTCTCCGGGCCCTAAATTAATGTTTTTTTGTTTAGAGGGTAGATGTCAAGAAGTAGAGTTGCAGGGTCATATCAGAGTTCTAATCTTACTTTTTTGAGGAATCACCATACTGTTTTCCAGAAGGTGTAGAACCAGATGACATTCTCAACAATCATGAGAGAAGGTTTCTTTTCAACACATTCAGTCTTTTGGTATGTGAAATCATGCCATTTGCTGCAAATTGGCTAAAACTGGAAGGAATCATGTTCAACGAAATAAGTCAGAGGGAACAGGACACATACCAGATGAATTCATACATCAGTGGAAAGTGGTGAACAATGGCAAACTCTTGGCCGTGGATTATAAAACTCATTACCCATCAGTGGGGGAGGAAGTAACTGACCATTGGTGGAAAATATTAGGCATTTTGATGTGGGTTGCCATGATAACTTTGTGCCATAAACATTAACACTATTGCAATTATGTTACCTAAACTGTAATAGATTAAATTCTTCTTGAAGTAAGCTATTTTCTAAAGAAGAAATTCTCAGGCTAATAAAGTCTCCTAACTTATGACATCACTAAATATTAATTAGTACATGTTGCCAAACGTAGAAGTTTTCTGATGGGCTGGAGAGATAGCATGGAGGTAGGGCATTTGCTTTGCATGCAGAAGGCTGGTGGTTCAAATCCCAGCATCCCATATAGTCCCCTGAGCGTGCCAGGAGAGATTTCTGAGTGTAGAGCCAGGAGTAACCCCTGAGTGCTACCGGGTGTGACCCCCCCCAAAAAAACAGTTTCTGAAAACCAAATCTAGTCACAACAGAAACATCTGTTATGACCTTATAAATGGAAATAACAACTGTTTACTTAATAAATGAAATCAAGTTCCACTAAATGCAAATAACTTGTTCAAGTTTATACAGAGGCTAGTAAATTTAAATTCAAAGCTAGATATCTTGACTTCTAATTCAATGCTTCTCATTTTATTCTCAGAATTAGAATCCTGAAATATGATCAACTAATCCAAGTGATTTTGTCTGTGATTTAGGTTACTGATAATTGAGTTATATTAGGTTATGATTTGTATTGTAATAAATAGACCATGAATATTATTTTTAAGTTAGTTCATTATTAGACTAAAGACTACTCTGTCACATTTTATATTTATTATTTCATTGAATAGTTTGATGAAATAACGATATCACTTAAAAATGAGGAAACTAAGACTCAGAAATGTTAAATAACTTATACAATAACAGGAATAGTAAAAGTAAAGTTAATAGTAATCACAATTGTTTTAAATATTACCTATATGTCAGTCATTCGAAGCCTGAAATATTTATCCATGTGAATAGTCAATAAAACAAACCTGTGAAAGAGTTACTCTCATAATTACAGTCTATAAGATTATAAAACTTTTAAAGATGAATATTCATTTTATTTTATAAGGAAATGGGCTAATTTTCTTGTGGTTATCTAGCTCATAGGTAATAGTGGCAGGATTTGAACCCTACAGAATGTGAACTCATTCAATAGAATTGGATGACATAGCCATCTTCTTATCTACTTAGTAAACTTGCATTACTAATACAGGCCTTTGACTCAATAGATTTGAAAAACATATAATACGCTTTTCTTCTAGTAGTCACTTGCTCTCTTCTAGAATCTAAAAATGCAATATATGACTTAAGCAGTTTTGAGTAAAAATAATAGTTTTATATTTGGGTTCAATGATAAAATATCTGACATTAAATTTTTCTAACGTTCTCTTTTGAAACATTACTGACTTACTTACATAGACAAGTCTAGGATTCATTTTCATCACTAGTATGTCATGTTTCTATTTTAAACATATAATGTGAGCTAAATAACTAAAGCATAAGAGTGCAATAATTATATTAAAAAATTAAAAAAATTATATTAAAAGTGTTTTCAAAAAATTGATTATGAGTGAATGTTAAGTATAAGAAAGAGTATATTGATTAAAATAGATCTATATTTTTATATTTAATAATAACATTGAAGTATGCTTGAATATTACTATTAGTTTATGTTTTGGGGAGAAACTGGTGTTGCTCAGGGCTTACACTCCTGGCTCTACACTCATGGATCACTCCTGGCCATTTGTGTGTGTGTGTGTGTGTGTGTGTGTGTGTGTGTGTGTGTGTATGCATGTTTATGTGTTTATATAGGGTGCCGAGGATTGAATCTGAATCAGCTCCATAAAGCAAACATCCTATATACTGTATAAGAGCTCTAGCCCTGAGTTTTTTTTCTTTTTCTTTTTCTTTTTCTTTTTTTTTTTAACTCAGGAGCTATTCAGTGTACTGGTGCTTGAGAGATCATAAGGCGCTGATAATCAAATCAGGAGTTTAGGTTTATTGTTTGGTTTGCATTGGTTTGTTTAGGTTTTGGGTTTTGGAGAAAGCCCAGAGATATGCAGGGATATCGGGACAACATAGGGAGCTGAGGATCAAATTGAGGTCAGCCACATGCAAGGCAAGTGCCCAACCTGCTGTGCTATCTCGCTAGCCCAGTTTAAATTTTTATCTTACTTTTTTTTGTATTTTTTCTTTATTTATATATTTTTTAACCTTTAATTCTTCCTTCTTATCCAAGATTCCTACTTTTTCTCAAGTTTTTTTTTTATCACCCCTTCATTGTATACTTAAATTCTCAGATAGCAGAACATTGTCTACTGTGTTACTCTTTAAAGGTTTAGCTCACATATAATCTTATTCATCTTCTTAACAACAACACTGTGTGATAAATATTATTATTCCCATTTAACAATGAAGAAATTACACTCTTTAAAGTTAGCTGAGTTACGATAATCATTAAATTGTTTTGGGTTACAGGAGTAGATTTTTAACCGAGATATTTTAACACCAAGCAACACAGGCTCTACTAAACCAAGAAGCAGAGAAGAGGAGTTGCTTATTTTCTGGATTAAATATTAACATAAATGTTAAATAAATAACTACTTTGTGTTTTGGACTTTAAACACAGAGAGAAATACAATTATTCAATTTAATATTAGTTGAGAAACTACTATACAAGCTTTATAATGCATAGATTATAGGGCTAAAAGAGAAATTAAGTAATTCAAATATATTTTTCTTCTTATAAGGAGATGGTGAAGTCAGATATGCATGCATGAAAATAAAATGAATGCCTGATATTAAATAAGTGGAAAATGATGTCTTTAGATAATGCCAAAGGAATTTCATGGGAGAAATCATTTTGAGCCAGAAAGTGGAAGAAAATGTAACCCAGGTGTATGGATCTGTGTGGACCTTAAATGATGGTGATTTGCAGAGAAGTACAAAGCTCAGTGAAGACATTTGTAGATACTGAATGAACTAAGGTACAGAAGAAAGAACAAAGGCATGTCAAGGAATTTTAAAACATAGAAGCATGAACAATGATACCTACTGTGATAGGCAAATGAAAATATTATTGAGTACTAACTTATTGGGCTTATGGAATCTGCAGACTCCAGGAACTTCAAGAAAGTACAATAATTAGTCAAAATGCAGTAGCATTATTCTACAAGGCTGAAAAGAATAAATTTCAAGTAACCAAAATGAGGAAAAATTTCAGACTTGTACTAAGTGAAAATCTGCACCAAAATGGAAGCTTGTGACCTTGGCTGTTCAGTGAAATGTTAAACAGATTTAAGACATAATCAGGTCGAGGACCTTAGTCATCTGAATAATGTCTGAAAGTGGACAGTAGCTATTCTATTCCATCAGCAATATAGCAATTTAGCCCAGGACTGAACTTGCTGCCTGGCAACAGAAAGCTATAAGCAGGAATAAAATAAGCTAGGAGAAATCAGAGCTCCAAATCTGAATCAACTGCAACTGTGAAGCCCAAATTCATACCATATATACAGGATAAAAAAAAGAGACTGAGAATTTAATATAAAAACTGGTCCTGAACTACTCAAACTCTGCATGTCTGGGTGGGAAAAACGTTTGATGTAATTGAGAACAAACAAAAAGTAAAAGGTAGAATATAATCCCTAAAACAAAAAGAGGACACAAAATGTATTTTAGTGTTGATTTGGAAAAGGTATAGAAATAAGCAGGATTTAAACTTAGTCCTATACTAAGTTCCTCTTTATGTAGGGAGTTCATTTTCCTTCTCCTTTACCTTCCAACGAACTTGTACATTGTAAGAAGGAAGAAAAATAAAAAAGAAAGAAAGGAAAGAAAGAGAGAGAAAGAAAGAGAGAAAGAAAGAAAGAAAGAAAGAAAGAAAGAAAGAAAGAAAGAAAGAAAGAAAGAAAGAAAGAAAGAAAGAAAGAAAAAGGAGAGAGAGAAAGAGAAAGAAAGAAAGAAAGAAAAAGAGAAAGAGAAAGAAAGAAAAAGAAAGAGGAAAGAAAGAAAGAAAGAAAGAAAGAAAGAAAGAAAAGAGAAAGAAAGAAAGAAAGAAAAGAAAGAAGAAAGAAGAAGAGAAAGAAAGAAAGAAAGAAAGAGAAGAAAGAAAGAAAGGAGAAAGAAAGAAAGAGAGAGAAAGGGAGAAGATATGATTAGGGCCAGAGAGATAGCATGGAGGTAAAGCATTTGCCTTGCATGCAGAAGGAAGGTAGTTTGAATCCCGGCATCCCATATGGTCCCCTGTGCCTGCCAGGGGGCGATTTCTGAGCATAGAGCCAGAAGTAACCCCTGAGTGCTGCTGGGTGTGACCCAAAAACAAAACAAACAAACAAAAAAAGATATGATTACTTACCTAAAAATGGCGTATGAAAGACACCCTGGAAGGGCTGGAGACAGAACAGTGGGTAAGAAGCTTGCCTCTTATGTAACCTTGGTTCAATCCCTGGCACCACTTATGGTTTATCAACCGCTGCCAGTGTGACTTAATCCCACACGCTCCAAATAACAACAATTTTTTAATAAATAGTAACTAAATAAATAGAAAGTGTGTGTGTGTGTGTGTGTGTGTGTGTGTGTGTGTGTGTGTGTGTGTGTGTGTGCGCGCGCACAGTGAAAGATTTCTGTGGGAAAGATGTTTGAGGTTCCTGCTGTGTATACCAGCACTTGGGCAATCACATGTGTACTGTGTACTTCTGTGCATGGAAGATGTAGGGAAAAGTTACCTTCACTCCCTTACACCTGAGAATTTGACTTCAAAGGATAACAAGAGTATCTCTTTTTCTCATGGACAGAGCATGAATTCTGCTTGGCGCATCTGCAAGGGACCATTTACACTGAATAAATGGAGCCAGGAGTAGGCTGCTACCCCAGGAATCCTCACAGGGTCAGTGTCTGTAGTGTTTGCTTTGCACATAATGACCTGGGTTCAGTTCCCCAGTACTTCCTTCCTTCCTTCCTTCCTTCCTTCCTTCCTTCCTTCCTTCCTTCCTTCCTTCCTTCCTTCCTTCCTTCCTTTTTCTTCCTTCCTTCCTTTTCCTTCCTTCCTTCCCACCTCCCTTCACTCCTTCCTCCCTCCTTCCTTCCTTTCTTTCTTCCTTCCTTTCCTCCTCCTTCCTTCCTTTCCTCCTCCTTTCTTCCGTCTTTTCCTCTTCCTTCCTTCCTTCCTTCCTTCCTTCCTTCCTTCCTTCCTTCCTTCCTTCCTTCCTTCCTTCCTTCCTTCCTTCCTTCCTTCCTTCCTTCCTCCTCTTTCTCTTCCTCCCTCCCTTTCTTTCTTCTTTCCTTCCTTCCTTTCTTTCTTTCTTTTTTTTTTTTTTTTTGGTTTTTGGGTCACACCCTGCTGTGTTCAGGAGTTACTCCTGGCTCCACGCTCAGAAATCGCCCCTGGCAGGCACGGAGGACCATATGGGATGCCGGGATTTGAACAGATGACCTTCTGCATGAAAGGCAAACGCCTTACCTCCATGCTATTTCTCCAGCCTCTCTTCCTTTCTTGCCTACACTCAGCAGTGCTCAAGGCTTACTTCTGGCTGTGCACTCAGTTATGACTTCTGGCAGGACTCAGGGAGACCATATGGGAACCAGGAGTAACCCCTGAGCACTGCCGGGTGTAACCCAAAAAACAAAACAAAAAAAGATTAAGGTCAAAGCAATAGCACAGTGGTAGGGTGTTTGCCCTGCATGTGGCCAACACCAGATTCACCCCGGTTCAAATCCTGGCATCCCATATGGTCCCCAGCCTGCCAGGAGCGACTTCTTAGAGCAGAGCCAGTAGTAACTCCTGAGTGCTGCAGGATGTGACCCCTCCCCCCCAAATTAAAAGATTAACAAACACTGTGGGAAGGAGAGGGGTATATGAAAATCAGACAAGAGGGGCCGGAGAGATAGCATGGAAGTAAGGCGTTTGCCTTGCATGCAGAAGGTCATTGGTTCGAATCCCGACGTCCCATATGGTCCTCCGTGCTTGCCAGGAGCAATTTCTGAGCATGGAGCCAGGAGTAACCTCTGAGCACTGCCGGGTGTGACCCAAAAAACAAAAGTAAAAAGAAATTCAGACAAGAGATGACGTAAGGCTATTGATAGAGGGTTTGGGGCACTTTGGATGTGGTGGGTATAATTACTGTGTACCTCAATACCATGAATATGTTACCCAAAATATAATACAATCAAATAAAAGGACGAAGAGAGTGTACAACTGTAAGACACTTGTCTCGCATTCAGACATCCCATGTTCATTCCCTGGCACCACATATAAGCACTGTCAAAACTGATCCCTGAGCACAGAGACAGTAGTAAGCCCTGAGCACTGTAGGGTGTGACACAAAACACAAAATAAAGGGGCCAGAGAGATAGCGCTGAGGCAGGGCATTTGCCTTGCTAGCGGGCCGACCCAGGACCAACGGTGGTTTGAATCCCGGCATCCCATATGGTCCCCCAAACCTGCCAGGAGTGATTTCTGAGCAGAGAGCCAGGAGTAATCTCTGAGAACTGCCGGTGTAACCCAAAGACCAAAACAAAAAAAATACCCTCAAACCCCCCAAACTAAAATAGACCCCCCCCCCCAAAAAAATAGATGAAATCAAATAAGGAAGAAGAATAAAGTAGCCAAAAGATAACCATGGAAATTAATGAAATAAAAATGAAAGTTACAGAGCTGAGATTAGCAAATGATTGGGGAAGGTGAGGTGGATAGGAAAGGTTATCAATAGTGGAATCAGAGACTAGAAATGATACAAGACTGTGATGTAGAATCTTGGGAACTAGGCCCCAGACGCCCATTTTCAGGGAGGGACTACAGAGCATGAAAACCGGCAAAGCTTTGCAAAAGCCGGCTCCCTGTGTGTGACACCAGGCGGGGAAAATTCGCGAAAGTACACTGGCCCAGTGGGGCCCAACTGTGAAAAACTGTGAGTGTGACTCTGTCTATGTCTGTCTACTGTCCTCCTGCGTGAAACTCTTGCGAGTGGGGCAAAAAGAGGCTCCAGAAACCTCGCTCGCCCAGACGCCATTTTCAGGGAGGGACTACAGAGCATGAAAACCGGCAAAGCTTTGCAAAAGACGGCTCCCTGGTGTGTGACACCAGGCGGGGGAAAATCCGCGAAAGTACACCGGCCCAGTGGGGCCCAACTGTGAAAAACTGTGAGTGTGACCTGTCTATGTCTGTCTACTGTCCTCTTGCGTGTCCTCCGCTTTGCTACACGGCCGTACACTCTTTCTAAGGAAAGAACTCCATTGCAACAAGAAGGAAAAATCACACTAAGAACGGCTCTATATCACAGAAGCAAACATTTCTCTCCGGACTGTCTTCTCTGTTGCATGCTCGGGCCTAAGATTTAACCCAGTGTGAGGCTTCATCCACAGAGGACTCCCCTCCCTTAGAGGCAAGTCAGCCCATCCAGAAAGGGAGGAGCCAGAGGAGTGTGCTGCCTGCATCATATAGACAATGAATACCACCACAACACGTAGAAAAACCCACAATACAAGTGTGACAATGGGGAAACAACGCAGGCCAGCCTCAAACATAGAGAATGAAGATAACAATTCTGAGGACCAGATAATGACCAACCAACTAATCAACCTCTCAGATAAGGACTTTAGACTAGCAATATGGAAGATGCTCAACGGACTCCAAGAAACCATGGATCGAGTTGAACAGAACACTAATAAGAACCAAGAAAATATGAAGACAGAAATCACAAACTCCAAACTGAAATAACATGTCAACTAACAGGACTGAAAAAGTTCAGTAAACGAAGTGAATGACAAAAGGATAAGCTCTGGGACAGGGTATCAGAAGCTGAGAATAAACTTGGTGCTGTGGAAGATGAGATTCATAACAATTCCATACAGCAGGAGAGATTGGACAAAAAACTTAAAGCAAATGAGCAGACAATGGAAAAATTAGTCAAAGAATGGGAACAGATGAAAATAGAATTCTATGATAATATCAACAGAAACAACTTAAGAATCATTGGGAGTCCCAGAGACCCAGGAGAAAATTTCCAGAAGAATCAACAGTCAGAACATCATTAAAGAGAAAACTTCCAGAGCTAAAGAATATATGTGATTCAAATCCTGCATGCCCGAAGAGTATCAACCAAAAGAGACCCCAGAAAAACCACCCCAAGATCACATCCGTAGTCACAATGACAAATGCCACAGATAGAGACAGAATTCTGAAAACAGCAAGATCAAAAGGGGAAATCACATTCAAGCAAGCTTCCCTGAGATTTACAGCACACCTGTCACCAGAAACACTCAATGTCAGAAAGCAGTGGTGGGATATTGTGACAAGACTGAATGAAATGAATGCTTCAACCCAGAATACTATACCCAGCAAAACTCACTTTCCGGTTTGACGGAAGAATACATGGCTTCACAGACAAAAAACAGCTCAGAAACTTCACAGACACAAAACCCAGTCTTAAGAGAAAAAACTGAAAGACCTAATCTAAGACAAGACTACCCAAAAAGACACACCAAATTTTGAAATAAAGATGCATTAAATCCCAGGACAATTCTTTCTCTCAACGTCAATGGACTAAATGCAACAGTTTAAGAGACACAGAGTGGCTAAATGGATCAAAAAACTCAATCCAACCTTCTGCTGCCTACAAGAAACGCACCTGAATAGTCAGAACAAACATAGACTCAAAATAAAAGGCTGAAGAAAAATTATCCAAGCAAACAACACCCATAAAAAAGCTGGAGTGGCCATACTAATATCAGATAATGCAAACTTATACTCAGGAAGGTTTGTAAGGGACAAAGATGGACATTTTATATTAATCAAAGGGTATGTAGAGCAGGAAAAAATAACTCTCCTAAACATCTATGCACCGATATGAGGGGCCAGCAAATATTTAATACAACTGTTGACAAATCTGAAAAATAATATCAACAACAACACAATGATTGTGGGGGGACCTTAACATGGCTTTGTCAACACTGGATAGGTCAACCAGACTGAAACCCAACAAGAACTATACTAGACCTGAGGAGAGGAAAATGGAAGAAAGAGGCCTATGGATATATATAGGACACTCCATCCCGCAGAAACCTGGATACACATTCTTCTCCAATGTACATGGGACACTCTCCAGGATAGACTACATGCTTGGCACATAAAAACATACGTCCATAAGATCAAGAGGATAGAAATTTTGCAGACTACCTTCGCTGACCACAAGGCTCCTGAAATTAGTTGTGAACTCCAAAGGGACTCAGAAGAATCACTTTAACACCTGGAAGTTAAACAGCCTCATGCTCAATAACCAGTGGGTCCGAGATGAAATCAAGGAGGAAAATAAAAAGGTTCCTGGAAACAAATGACAATAAGAAGACACAAACTATCAGAACTTATGGGACACAGCAAAAGCAGTACTGAGAGGAAAATTTTATAGCTTTGCAAGCACACATCAGGAGGGAAGAAAGGGAGCTTACCTGAGTAGCTTATGACACAGCTAATAGAAACTAGAAAATGCTCAACAAAAGGACCCAAGAATAGGAAGACAGAAGAAAATAACAAAGCTGAGAGCAGAAATCAACGAAGTGGGAAACTCAAAAAAACAATCCGAAAGATCAATGAAAGCAGAATTTGGTTCTTTGAAAAAATAAAACAAGATTGATAGACCACTGGACAAACCTAACAAAGAAAGAGAGAGAGAAACTTGATAACTTGTATCAGGAATGAAAAAGGAGAGATCACTACTGATATGACCAGAGATTCAAAGGTAATCAGAAACTACTTTGAAAAACCTCTACGCCACTAAAAATGAGAACCTGGAATGAATAGGATAAATTCTTGGACTCTTATAATCTTTCCACGGTTGAAGGAAGAGGATGAGTGTAGCATATCTAAAACACCCCCTATCACCATTGATGAAATTAAAACAGTAATCAAATGTCTGCCGAAAAACAAAAGCCCAGGTCCAGATGGATTCACTAATGAATTCTATCAAACTTTCCAAGAGGAACTACTGCTAATCTTGGCAAGACTCTTTCATGAAATTGAAACAAGCAGAAACACTTCCAAATAGCGTTTTATGAAGCCAACATCACCTTGATACCTAAACCAGACAGAGATGCTACAAAAAAGAAAATTACAGACCAATATCGTCTGATGAATGGAGATGCAAAGATCCTCAACCAAAATCATGGCAAATAGGATTCAATGCCTCGTTAAAAAGATCATCCACTAACAGATCAAGTAGGTTTTCATCCCAGGAATGCAAGGCTGGTTTACATCCGTAAATCTATCAACATCATACACAACATCAATAACAAGAAAAATAAAAACCACAATGAATCATATCAATAGATGCAGAGAAAGCATTTGATAAGGTCCAACACCCATTCTTGATCAAAACTCTCAGCAAGATGGGAATGAGGGAACCTTTCTCAATATAGTGAAGGCCATCTACCACAAGCCAGTGGCAAATATTATCCTCAATGGAGAAAAACTGAAAGCCTTCCCTCTAAATTCTGGCACAAGGCAAGGCTGTCCTCTCTCACCACTCTATTCAAACATAGCACTGGAAGTACTTGCTATAGCGATTAGGCAAGAAAAGGATATCATGGGAATCCAGATAGGAAAAGGAAGAAGTCAAGCTCTTCACTGTTTGCAGATACATGATACTCTACTTAGAAAACCCGTAAAGACTCTATCAAAAAGCTTCTAGAAACAATAGACTCATATAGCAAGGGTTGGCAGGCTACAAAATTAACACACATAAAATCAATGGACTTTCTATACACCTATAGTAATAAAGGATGATAATGGACATTAAGAAAACAACCCCATTCACATAAAGTGCACATCAAACTCAAAATAATCTTGGAATCAACTTGACTAAATATGTGAAGGACCTATACAAAGAAAACTATAAAACTCTGCTTCAAGAAAAAAGAGAGGACACACGGAAATGGAAACGCATACCCTGCTCATGGATTGGCAGGATTAACATCATCAAAATGGCAATACTTCCCCAAGGCATTAACAGATTTAATGCCATCCCTCTAAAGATACCCATGACATTCTTCAAAGAAGTGGGATCAGACACTTGAAATTCATTTGGAACAATAAACACCCTCGAATAGCTAAAGCAATCATTGGGGAAAAAGAATATGGGAGGAATTACTTTCCCCAACTTTAAACTGTAACTACAAAACAACAGTTATCAAAACAGCATGGTATTGGAATAAGGATAGGGTCCTCAGATCAGTGGGAATAGGCTTGAAATTACTCAGAAAATGTTCCCCAGACATACAACCACCTAATTTTGATAAAGGAGCAGGAAATCCTAAATGGAGCAGGGAAAGCCTCTTCAACAAGTGGTGTTGGCACAATTGGATAGCCACTTGCAAAAAATTGAACTTAGACCCCCAGCTAACATCATGTACGAAGGTAAAATCCAAATGGATTAAAGACCTCGATATCAGCCCAAAAACCATAAGATATATAGAACAGCACATAGGCAAAACACTCCAGGACATTACAGGCATCTTCAAGGAGGAAACTGCACTCTCCAAGCAAGTGAGAGCAGAGATTAACAGATGGGAATATATTAAGCTGAGAAGCTTCTGCACCTCAAAGGAAATAGTGCCCAGGATACAAGAGCCACCCACTGAGTGGGAGAAACTATTCACCCAATACCCATCAGATAAGGGGCTAATCTCCAAAATATACAAGGCACTGACAGAACTTTACAAGAAAAAACATCTAACCCCATCAAAAAATAGGGAGAAGAAATGAACAGACACTTTGACAAAGAAGAAATACACATGGCCAAAAGACACATGAAAAAATGTTCCACATCACTAATCATCAGGGAGATGCAAATCAAAACAACGATGAGATACCACCTCACACCCCAGAGAATGGCACACATCACAAAGAATTGAGAATAACAGTGTTGTTGGCGGGGATGTGGAGAGAAAGGAACTCTTATCCACTGCTGGTGGAATGCTGTCTAGTTCAACCTTTATGGAAAGCGATATGGAGATTCCTCCAAAAAACTGGAAATCGAGCTCCCATTACGATCCCAGCTATACCACTCCTAGGAATATACCCACTAGGAACACAAAAATACAATACAAAAACCCCTTCCTTAACACACCTATATTCATTGCAGCACTATTTACCATAGCAAGAACTCTGGAAACAACCAAGATGCCCTTCAACAGACGAATGGCTAAAGAAACTGTGGTACATATACACACTGGAATATTATGCAGCTGTCAGGAGATGATGAAGTCATGAAATTTTCCTATACATGGATGTACACAGAATCTATTATGCTGAGGTGAAATAAGTCAGAGAGAGAGAGAGAAAAACGCAGAATTGGTCTCACTCATCTATGGGGTTTTAAGAAAAATGAAAAGACACCCTTGTAATAATAATTTTCAGACACAAATGAGAAAAGAGCTGAGGTTCCGAGCTCACCTCAGGAAGCTCACCACAAAGAGTGATGAGTTTAGTTAGGGAAATAACTACATTTTGAACTGTCCTAATAATGAGAATGTATGAGGAAAGTGGAGAGCCTGTTCTAGAGTACGTGGGGGGGGGTCGGGTGGGGCGAAGGGAGACTTGGGACATTGGTGATGGAATGTTGCACTGGTGATGGGTGGTGTTCTTTACATGACTGAAACCCAAACACAATCATGTATGTAATTAAGGTGTTTAAATAAATTTAAAAAAAAAAAAAGAAAAAAAAAGAATCTTGGGACTTTAGTGGTGAGCTGTAATAACTTTGTACACCAAAAGCATACACTTTTTAACACTGTTGTAACTATAAGATCAATTATAGTAAAAATAATACAAATTGAAGTAGCATTGAAGTTTTTCAGTCTGAAATTTTGGGTGGTGAGACCACGCTCAGAGTTGCTGAGGACTTATTCCTGGCTCTGAGCTCAGAATCACTCTTGGAGAAGCTTTGGAAAACTGTATTTGTTTCCAAGGATCAAATGGGGCTAGATCCTTACAAAGCAAATACTACTAATTGCTCCAGCCCCTCAGGGACAGTTTGTTCTTTTTTTTTTTTTTTTTTTTTTTTTGGTTTTTGGGTCACACTCAGCAGTGCTCAGAGGGTTCCTCCTGCCTCTATGCTCAAAAATCGCTCCTGGCAGGCTCAGGGGGACCATATGGGATGCAGGGTTTGAACCAAGGACCTTCTGCATGCAAAGCAAATGCCTTACCTTCATGCTATCTCTCTGGCCCTTCAAGGTCAGTTTTTTTTAAAGATTAAATAAATAGGGCTGGAGAGATAGCAAGGAGGTAGGGTGTTGGCCTTGCATGCAAAAGGACAGTGGTTTCGAATCCTGGCATCCCATATGGTCCCCCGAGCCTGCCAGGAGCGCTTTCTAAGCACAGAGGCCGGGAGTAACCCCTGAGCGTTGCTGGATGTGACCCAAAAGCCAAAAAAAAAAAAAAAAAAAAAAAAAAAAGCTAATATACTGGTATTTGCCGGCCTTTTTAAGACGACTCCCCTAATTTTGAAGTTAAAACATAGGTTTTAGGCCTATATTCACTGTATCAGACAGAATGTTTCCTGTGCTGCAGCTGTATCTTCCACAGTGGACCAATCACAACAAGCAAAAGTTCGAAGGTTTATACTGTAATGACTTCCTCTCTGACTCTGGCAAATCTGAGCAGTGCATTTTACAGTGTAGATTCGGGTCCAGAACATTGTCTAATTTGCATGCATCAAAAAGCCTGCTTGGAGTGGCTGAGTTAGAGAGGCGGGTCCGAGCAGCCTTGCAGTGATTGGTGCAGGATCGAGTTGGAAAATCGTTTTTGTGACAATTTATTTAGTGGCATATCTAAACGTTTTTTCGGGGATATACTCGGCGTATAAGAGGATCCCCGGGGGCCGGGCGGTGGCGCTCGAGGTAAGGGTAGCCTGCCTTACCTGCGCTAGCCTAGGAGACGGACCGCGGTTTCGATCCCCCGGCATCCCATATGGTCCCCCAAGCCAGGAGCGACTTCTGAGCGCATAGCCAGGAGTAACCCCTGAGCGTCACCGGGTGGTGGCCCAAAAAAAAAAACCAAAAAAAAAAAAAAAAAAAAAAAAAAAGAGGATCCCCGATTTTCGGTTGACTTTTTTTGTTTCAAAAGTCTTCTATACGCCGGAAAATACGGTAAATATCTTGGGAAAATCGATAAAAGATAAAAAAAAGAAAAGTTAAGAAATAAATTAAAGGGTCTGAGAGATAGCACAGCGGTGTTTGTCTTGCAAGCAGCCCGATGCAGGACTAAAGGTGGATGATTCCGGAATCCCCAGTGTCCCATATGGTCCCCCGTGCCTGCCAGGAGCCTACTCTGAGCAGGACAAGCCAGGGAGTGACCCCTGGAGCACTGCCCGGGTGTGCCCAAAAACCAAATAAATAAATAAATAAATAAACAAATAAATAAATAAATTTGCAAAAAAAGGAAAGACTATAAATACAGATAAAGCTGTGTTTTAAAAGTGTATGGGACTTTTACAACCAGCTTTATGTTGATAATTTTGAATTCTTAGATTGGAAAAACAATCTTATTTATGTTTGAACTAGTATAAACCTGATAATAAAATCAGAAGTAAATGTCCAAGTTACTGATATAAAAATTTCTCATTAATATTATACTAAATCATATTAAAAATGTTAGTAATAAAACAAATATGACCTAGTGAGTTTTCCAAGCAATTCCAGAATTAATTCTAATTTAGAAAATCCATTATTCGAAATCACTTCTAAATGGATTGGGATGGAAAAAAAACAAACCCTGACCTTGTAAATGTAAATATCTGCCATATAGAATTCAGTATTATTACCCATTTGTTATTAAAACACACACACACAAAATTCTTAATCAATTAAAAACAGAAACACTTAAGAGTAAACATTGCATTTAATGGTGAAACTTTAAAAGCATTCCCAATAAAGTCAGGAAGGATTCTTTGAGTTACTAATTAGACCCCCAAAAATGTTAAGAAAACTGGATTTAATGATGAAATAAAGGGCATTTCCTTTTCTCAATAGCTCTGTGAATGGGGAACCCACACTTAATCCGTATACAGACTTTCTATTGATGGCAATGGGATTAGTGTGAGGTTTAAGTACAAAACAAGCAATTGAGATCGACCCTTTGTTTAAAAGATTTCCTATGCAAGATGTTAAAGAGGGGCAGGAGTTCTGTCATCCTGTTTGAGAGCCAAGTCCTCATGTTTAAAACCTTATGAACTCTTTGGGTGATCAAACTTGTTGCACTAATAAGTCAGTCAGGGTAGCATAAGTCTTAAACATGAAAGTTTTTCAATTTCAAAAGCTTTCTTATACTCATTAAACATTTCAGACAAATACTCATTATGAACTAATTGGTAGCAAATGTTAATTTAAAGGCTTAACCTGGCCTTGAGTTATAGTGGATTGGTTTTGAGACCTAACAACCAAAATAATGAGAAAAAATTGTGTGAGCATCTTTGCACACTTAAAAATTTCAATCAGCATTATTCTTTAGATGTCAACTCTGAATAAAGGAAACTTTCTAATCTCAGTTAGGGAAGTCTCTCTAGATTCTTTATATCTGAAAGATAATTTCTTCTGATGTGTCTCCTCCCTTTTCCCTCTGTCATTCTCATGATTTGTTGAGGCATGTTTGCAAAATTCTCCTTAAGTTTTAAAATCTTGAGGATTAGAACAGGCATTTTTCTAGAGAAATGGCTACCCATTCTTAGGATTCCTTTACTTTTCCTTATTGTTCTATAGAAACAACATTATAAAGAATCAGGCATGGACTCATCTAAGCATCTTGGTAATTTTCTCTTCATCTTAATACCAGATTTCTCCAGGTGCATGGTTTTCTTTTTTTGTCACTATATTTGTTGTTTCTGCATAATACTGTTTTGCTGTTTATTAGTTAAGAGGGAGGGAGAAAAGAAAGGTGTGTGTGTGTGTGTGTGTGTGTGTGTGTGTGTGAGAGAGAGAGAGAGAGAGAGAGAGAGAGAGAGAGAGAGAGAGAGAGAGAGAGAGAGAGAGAGAGAGAAGGAGAGGGAGAGGAGAGAAGGAGAGGGAGAGGAGAGAAGGAGAGGGAGAGAGAAGAGCTAGAGGGAGAGGGGGAAAGGAAAGGGAGAGAGAGAGAGAGAGAATGTGGAGTAGGACTGGAAAGTCATATCAGGATCTGATAGCCCATGTTTCTGTTTTTGTTTTTGTTTTTGTTTTTACAAAATATTCTGCTCTTGTGATCGTCTTGCTTTTAGCTAAGTCTTTCCTCCCATTTTTTTTTCTTATTATTGCCTTAGTGGCTTAAGATACATGTTCATAAAAGTCATTTTTTAGGTTTTGATTGGGGGTGCCACACCCAGTGGCACTTGGGTTTCTTCAGGCTCTGCGCTCAGAAATCACTCCTCCAGGCTTGGGGGAACTAAATGGGATGCAGGAGATTGAACCTGTGTTAGCCGCAATGCAAATACCCCTATGGCTATGCTATTGCTCAGGCCCCATGAATTCTATCCCCAACACTGCAAAAAAACTCAAAACCAAAACCAAACAGAAGTTAATTACTAAGTTATATTCCTCAATTTAAAATCCATTTTAGGGTGCTTAAAAATAATGATCATCTATCAGTTCATTAACTATTTAGTATTTGTGCATTTTCTATTATTTTTCAAATTCAGTGCATGAGTTATGCTGCTTGGTTTTCTTCTTTTCTTGGTGTTTCAGCACCTTCCCCTCCTTTCATTTCTTTCTTTGTTGTTGCTGTTGTTTCTCCTCTTCACTCATTTTACTATCTTGTGTTATTTCTCAAATTGTTTCTTTAAAAACATTTGCATAAGAAAAATCCAATTTTTATTTGGGGATGCGAATTTAAGAGCAAAGAATTATTTAAAGTTACTTATAAAGTATTAAAGACAGTATTAAAAATGAGTCTTTTTCTCTCTCACTTTTCTTTTTCCTTCCTTTCCCTCCCTCCCTCCCTCCCTCCCTCCCTCTCCCTCCCTCCCTCCTCCCTCCCTTCCTTCCGTCCTTCCTTCCTTCCTTCCTTCCTTCCTTCCTTCCTTCCTTCCTTCCTTCCTTCCTTCCTTCCTTCCTTCCTTTCTTCCTCCCTCCTTCCCTTCCCTTCCCTTCCCTTCTCTTTCCTTCCCTTCCCTTCCTTTCTTTTCTCTACACCTGGTAATGCTCAGGAATTACTTCTTACTATATTCAAGAATTACTTCTTACTATATTCAAGGATCACTTACTGACAGGCTCATGAAACCATATTAGGTGACAGGAACTAAACTCAGGTCAGCTGCAAGCAAGGCAAGAACCCTAGCCATGGGCCCGGAGAGATAGCACAGCGGCGTTTGCCTTGCAAGTAGCCGATCCAGGACCAAAGGTGATTGGTTCGAATCCCGGTGTCCCATATAGTCCTCCGTGCTTTCCAGGAGCTATTTCTGAGCAGACAGCCAGGAGTAACCCCTGAGCACCGCTGGGTGTGCCCCCCCCCCAAAAAAAAAAACAAAAAAAGAAAAAAAAAGAACCCTAGCCATTGTTCTATCTCTCCTGCCATAAGAAGAAATTTTAATATATTCATTTCAGTTTTGTTTTTATTGTGTACTTATCTGTATTTGTATGTAGGCAAAGTATAGCAGGCTGGTAAAATATAAAATATGCCACACCATAACTATTCAGATTCAGAGAATTACTTACTGATAACTTGTATTAAATTACAAGTTAATGAGTCAGAAAATTTCTGGGGCCTGTGCGGTGGCACAAGGGGTAAGGGGTCTGCCTTGCCCGCGCTAGCCTAGGATGGACCGCGGTCGATCCCCAGGCATCCTATATGGTCCCCCAAGCCAGGAGGATTTCTGAGCTCAGAGCCAAGAGTAATCCCTGAACGTCACCGGGTGTAACCCCAAAACAAAAACAAACAAAAGAAAAGTCAGAAAATTTATAATAATCTGTATTCTATTTGCAGTATACATGAAAGAGGCACTTCACGTCTGAGAAACATATGCCCTCATAGTTTCAAATGTCATTTTATTATCATCTGCGAGGAGATATTTGGGCCCTACACTGAAGGGCTCAGGGTAACTCCTGGCTCTGTGTATAAAGATCACTCCTGGTGTCGGGCCACATGCCAGGCAAGCAGCTATTATCTCTCTGATATCCAGATGTCATTTAAAATAGCTCACCTAAGTTAGAAAGAATTCGGGAAGAACAAATGGAGATACCTGGGAAGGCCCAGTAAACAGAGACCTGACTGTAATGCATATTTAAATTCTACCTTCTCTTTTGTGAAGAGTTAAGGAGATTATGTCTTCCAGTTACAATGAGGGAACCAATCTAAGGAGAGAGAGCTTTCTTTACACATGCAAATGTTTTTCACAAAATGGTGACTACACCCAACTTTAAGAATCCATTCCAAGAAATAAACTTCTTGCCAAAGCAAACTTTTACGCTCTTACAGGAAAACATCCATATTTAAAGAGTAGGGTCTGCACCGTTACAGTATAATGTCGGTCTAGTAATAACACCAGTAGCCCTAGGGAAGAGGCAGCTCTGATTTATCTATCATTAGTCTGACCTATGTCATAGGCTCACGTGTAGAAGTTCTGGAAATCGAGCTATCATTTTTATAAATTTAATTTGATTTTGTTGTACTTTATTTTAGTTTGGGCTCTAGGAGCCTCCTCCTGGCACCGAGCCAGGATCAATCTTCAGTCGACCACATGCAAATTAAAGAAAAAACAGAAACTAAGAAATCATGAAAATTGGAAATATGAATCAAAGAGATCTCTCCCCTAAAATTTTTCTTTAAACTAAAAATCCACAATTAGTTTATTAGAATATTACCAAATCCCATTATGGCTTTTCTATTGCACTCACTCTATAAACAAATTATTTTATCCATTCCTACAAGTCTAGTTGAGAGTAGCTGCTTTCAGTGACGGACCACAAAAAAAAAAAGCATAAATGTTTATGCAGGAAGGTTACAGAACATTAAGAAACTATCAACATATATAAAATATTTAATTTTCTACTTGTCATTATTTTCCCATGGTATTTGTCTGTGTTGAATTTAACTGGTATTGTGTTGGTCAATTCTTTTAAAACTTTTTTCTGGTATTCTTTTTTCCTGTACTTTTTGTTAGACCAAATAGTTTGTCATCATGAATCTTCCTTGCTGCATTAATGTTGTAATGTAGTTGGTTTATCTAATCCCAATTATTCCCACAGAAACTCCTTAATAACATCTTTCCATACGCAGTATGAGCCATTCATTTCCACTCTTTTTCTCTTTATTTCATAATAATATATCCATAATTTGACCTATTTTTTGCCCCTGTGGTTACCCACCACCATTTAAATTTCTCTTTAAAAAATTAAAGTAGCTCTCATCATTACCATAAATTCTAATCATGAATATTTATTAGTCACCAGTATTTAACCTTTTAGAACATTTTAACATCTAATATAATCTTGAAAGTAAAGTCTTTTGTTTTTTTTTTTCTTCTGACTTCATCTCATCTTTATTCTAAACATCTTGGATTAAACTCTCCCAAAGTGATTAATTCTCATATTATTTAATCTGAAACAAGCAACAAAAAAAAACACCTCATTTTATTTTATTTTTTTGTTTTTGTTTTTTGGGTCCCACCCGGCAATGCTCAGGGGTTCCTCCTGGCTCTACACTCAGAAATCGCTCGTGGTAGGCTCAGGAGACCATATGGGATGCCGGGATTCATACAACCAACCTTCTGCTTGCAAGGCAAAACCTTACCTCCAAGCTATCTCTCCGGCCCCCCATTTTTATTTTTTATTTTTGTCTTTATATTTAATATGCTAAAGTGTATGACAATATGGTATATGAGCTATATAATGTACCATCCTACAAATTTAGGTATTAGGATGCTAAAATCAGAATACCAAACATATGATTTCTTACAGGATACAAAAATTAGTGCTATTGATGATAACACTACATCCTCACTGTGATATAATAAATAATAGTTGAATTCTAGGTTATTGATTCAATGAATCCAATTAATTTATTTATACTTGATTCATTAAACTTTTAAATATTGATTCATTAAACTTTTTGCTTTAATCATTTTATTTCCCTGTTTTCTTTATATATATATTTGGTTTTTTGGGCCACACCCCGGCGGTGCTCAGGGGTTACTCCTGGCTGGCTGTCTGCTCAGAAATAGCTCCTGGCAGGCACGGGGGACCATATGGGACACCGGGATTTGAACCAACCACCTTTGGTCCTGGATCGGCTGCTTGCAAGGCAAATGCTGCTGTGCTATCTCTCCGGGCCCCCCCTGTTTTCTTTTTTATGTTCCAGGTTGACTAGTTATATGTACTTTACTATCATCAGCTGTTAGATATTGTGTCCAATATTGTAGATAAAATAGGCTTATATATACTGATTAAACTCTAGTTATTCATAAGACCAAAATCTTAGAGAGGCAAATTTATTGCAACCCCTGTCTAAGAATGTCACCATTGAAAAAATACTTAGCTATCTCAATTTATTTTATCCTGTTTGTCTTTCTCAATGTAAAAAATATAGGTATTTGGTTTTATTTTGTTCTAGATGTCTAAATTGCTAGTTCTGAGCTCACATTGGCCGTAGTATAGCTTTCTTTCTTCCTTTCTCCTTCCTTTCTTCCTTCCTTCCTTCTTCCTTCGACGCTCTTCCTTCATTCCTTCTTCCTTCCACGCTCTTCCTTCATTCCTTCTTCCTTCCTTCCTTCATTCCTTCTATCTATCTATCTATCTATCTATCTATCTATCTATCTATCTATCTATCTATCTATCATCTATCTATCTAAAACTTTTCACTCTAGAATGATACTTGTCAAGATTCTAACTTTATAGAATCATGCAAAACTAAAACAATATGGAAAATTATAAAAGCCATTTTGATATCTCCTAGTGTTTGCTACTGTATATATACATAAAAATACAGACAGACAGACAAACATATACTCTAAATTAAACATCAGGCAATATTGTTCATATAATTTAATAAAAAATATATTGCTTTTTTCCTTTTTGAAGAAGCCCATGTTCTCTCTTGAACAAGTATCTTTCTTTTTCTCTCTCTCCCTTTATGTTTCCTAAGTAAAACATTTTTTCGTAAGAAAATTTATTTTAACAAAACAAAAAAATTAGAATGGGGCCGGAGAGATAGCATGGAGGTAAGGCATTTGCCTTGCATGCAGAAGGACAGTGGTTCGAATCCCAGCATCCCATATGGTCCCCCGAGCCTTCCAGGAGCAATTTCTGAGCATAGAGCCAGCCAGGCATGACTCGCCCCTCCAAAAAAAAAAAATGAAAATTTATTTTAGCAGCTGGAAAGATAGCACAGCAGTAGGGCCGACCCAAGGTGGACCCGGCGTTCAATCCCCAGTACCTAATATGGTCCCCCAAGACTGAACGGAGTGATTTCTGAGTGCAGAGCTAGGAGTAGTAACCCCTGAGCATCACTGGGTGTGGCTCAAATACCAAAAAAAAATTTTTATTTTCCTTAGGGCATATGATTGAACTCAATATAATTGAAATAAAAATGCCTATGTTGTGTATCCTTGCCATATATCATTGAAATTTTCTATCATTTATTCACTCTTGATTTCCAATCAATTATTTTCAATTACTAGAATTAAACTATGGTTGATACTAATTGACCATTTCCTTATTCTCATAAAATTTTCTTGCCTTGCAGGAGGAGGTTAAGTCAGGTTTGATGGCCAGGAATGATACCTGAGTGCAAAACCAGGATTAAGCCCAGAGCATCTCTGGATGTGGTCCCAACAAAGCAAAAACAACAAAAAAGATAAAAGTATCTGTCCTTTGTTTCTAAAATATCATTATTTGTGATTTATCTTTCCCTTATTAGTAAATATTTTTACTACTTTTATTAGTAAAGCAATTCTTTTTTTTAATTCTTTATTTTTACTCCTGAAACTATCTCTTATATGAATCTAATTTTTCTTTTTCTTTTTTTCTGGGGGGGGGCACACCCGGTGACACTCAGGAGTTACTCCTGGCTATGCGTTCAGAAATTGCTCGTGGCTTGGGAGACCATATGGGACACCAGTGGATGGAACCAAGATCCATTCTAGGCTAGCACCAGCAAGGCAGGCACCTTACAGCTCCGCGCCACCACTCTGGCCCCTAATAAATCTAATTTTTCTTGATTTTTATCCTTTATTTCTGCTTTCTCACAATATCATTAACTACCTTGATTATCTTGATTTGCAAACATGTATTGTTTAAACTCAAATATTGATTCATATGCCCTATTGCTCATTTAACATGTTCACCTGAATTTCCTACAGGCATTTCAAAGTAAAGCTTATGATCTTTGCTCAAGATATCTTATTCATTTTTTATTAAAAATTTTAGTATATTTAATTTATAAATCTAGAAAGTGTAATCATTCTAACATTTTTTTGCCATTAAAGCCTGTATTAAGGGGCCGGAGCAGTGGCGCAAGCAGTAGGGCATCTGCCTTGCATGAGCTAACCTAGCATGGATTGCGGTTCAATCCCCCCAAAAAAGCCTGTATAAAATTAAACTTTATTATTTTTAATAATGTAAGTGAAACATCTTTATTGAATGAAATTTACTTAGGGGGCGGAGCAATAGCACAGCTGGTAGGGCGCTTGCCTTGCATGCTGCTGACACAGGTTTGACCCCGGGCATCCCATATGGTCCCCTGAACCAGCTAGGAGTTATTCCTGAGCACAGAGCCAGGAGTAAACCCTGGACACCACCAGGTGTGCCCAAAATATAAAAAAGACATGAGAAATTTAATTAGAAAAATGTGAGGACAGGGCTGGAGAGATAGATAGCACAGCTGTAGGGCTTTAGTCTTATACACAGCCAACTCAGGACAGATGATGGTTCGAATCCCGGCATCCCATATGATCCCACCCTTCCTGCCAGGAACGATTTCTAAGCACAGAGCCAGGGATAACTCCTGAGCACTGCCGGGTGTGAACCAAAAACAAACAAAATGTGAAGAAAGAGAAAAATACATGATCACCAGAGAACAGAGGTTTCTCTTGAAGGAAAAGTCTAAAATTTAACTTTATATTTTGTCAAAATATCTCAGATATACTTTTAAAATCTCTTTCCTTCTTTGTGATTAATTCTTTATTTCAAGCTAACATATTACTTTCTTGATTATAACAAAAAATCCTTTCACTTTCCTGAAACCATTTTGTTCCTATTATGAAAGGTGCAATAACGTAAGTAGGATAACCTTTTGAAATTTAATGTAACACGACTGTTATGGATAATTGAAGTATATCTCTCAAAATTATTAATTGAAATTTTGTTGCCAAAGACCTTGAGATTGTGAATTTATTTGGAAATATAATTAGTATGACTAATGAGACCCAAGAGATATAGTATAGCAGTTAAGGTGCTTGTCTTGTATGCAGCTGACCCAAAATTCAGTCCCTAGCATTGCATTGAGCCCTGTCCGAAGTGCAGAACCAGCAGTAAGTCCTGTGTACTACTGTCTAAAGTATTGTGTTCTTCCCACCACACCATGAAGAAAGAAAAAAAAAAAAGAGGGGCTGGAACTATAGTGCAGCATTAGGACGTTTGATTTGCATGCGGCTGACCAAGGACGAACCTGGGTTCTTTCCCTGGTGTCCCGTATGGTCCCCTGAGCCAGGAGTGATTTCTGAGCACAGAGCCAGGAGTAACCCCTGAGCATCATCTGGTGTGGCAAGGAAGGAAGGGAGGGAGGAAGAAATGAAGCAAGGAGGAAGGAAGGGAAGGAGGGAGGGAGGAGGAAGGAAGGAAGAAAGGAATGAGGGAGGGAGGTAAGGAAGGAGGGAGGAGGAAGGAAGAAAGGAAGGAGGGAGGAAGGAAGGGAAAAAAGGAATGAGGGAAGGAAAAAAGGAGGAAGGGAAGGAAAAAAAGGAGGGAGGAGAGAAGGAGGGAAGTAGGGAGTGAAGAAAGGAGGGTAAGAAAGAAAGAACGAAAAAGAAAGAAAAAGGAAGAAAGAGAAAGGAAAGAAAGAAAGAAAGAAAGAAAGAAAGAAAGAAAGAAAGAAAGAAAGAAAGAAAGAAAGAAGGAAGGAAGGAAGGAAGGAAGGAAGGAAGGAAGGAAGGAAGGAAGGAAAGAAAGGAAGGAAGGAAGGAAGGAAGGAAGGAAGGAAGGAAGGAAGGAAGGAAGGAAGGAAGGAAGAAAGAAAGAAAGAAAGAAAGAAAGAAAAAGGAAGAAGAAAGAAAGAAAAAACAGAAAGAAAGAAAATGAAAGGAAAATATAATGAGGTTTTATTGGGTTTGAGTGACTCATTCAGACAAGAAAAAAAATTAATAGCAAACTATCCAAGAAGTCATAGGACAAAATTTCTCACATAGGAATCAACAAAAGGAACCTCAGAAGGAACAATTCTGCCAACACCTTGATCTCAGATGTGTAACTTCTGGAACAATGAAACAATACATTTATGTGGTTTAATCCACCCAATTCACAATCTTTGTTAATGTTGCCAGAGAGGGTGTCTGCCCAGGTTCTTAATATCTGAAAGAATTGAATAAGACACAGGAGGTAAAAATAAAAGCAGAGCAGGAATTTATTTGAAAGTGAAAAGTACACTCTGCAAAGCAGAGTTGGCAAAGCAGATAGTGGCTCTAGATATTGGAAATGTGTTTCAAGGACTTTCTATTATAACCTGAAGAGGGCTATTAGGGGTGGTGTTATGTTGTGTTAGTGGGGACTCTGGATTGGTTTTGCTTGGGGCAAGGATGAGTAACAGAACTTCTAGAACTTTCCATACTGGCCATTTTCTGCATGGAATGTCTGGGAAGGTATTGTATCAAGACCAGTTAAAAAATCATGCACTGACATTTGACATTGATAATTTATCCATTCTTTGTTTCCTCTGTAACATGCATACATTATTCAGGTTAATCTGTAAAATTAATTTAACAATTACAATATTTCTCTACTATACGTTTCTAAATGATCCAAAGATACTAAACAACTATCATAATATCTAAGAACAAATATATTCTTGTTTTTACCTTTTCACATTTTTAGCTCTTACATTTCTTTAACTAAAAAAAATATTTTTTAGTGTTTGGAATACACCTGGAAATGCTCAGGGTCACTCCTAGATTTACAAGCAGGAATTCCACCTAGCAGTGCTTGGGGAACTATAAAGGGTTAGATGGGCAGTCTATGAGGCAAGTCTTTCCAGCCCTTCACATCTTCCTTTTAAACAACACTTTAATTCTCTATCTGTGTGATGTTCTGATATAATTTTGTGAGTGGTAGCCTTCAGACTGACCCTTTTGTACCATTCCTCACTGTACAATTTTGATCTGTCCATTATGGCAATCTGTGTATAGTAACTCATTCTCTGCGAATTATTTTAATGCAGTATATTTTGTTTCTGGTCTCTGTTCCCTGGGATTCTTCTCCCTTCCTTTGTTGTGGCACTAAATAAATAGAATATTTGTCAACCATCACCTACTACCCAGACCACTCATTACATTCTTACAAAGAGGAAATTTTGACTTGTGTTCATCTGGTACAGTGGAATGGAAGTGAGGGCACATGCTATAGTAGATTATTAAGTAGACTTTATTTTACCTTTTCTCGTTTATATACATATTCTTTCTCATCAGAATTAATTGGATGTTCTGCACCTCTAATTTTAGTTTTTCTACTTTGTTAAAAATTGTTTTTATTTTACTTTCTGTTTTAATAAAATGATGTACTTTTAGTTTTTAAAGTTGATATGTATCTACAAAATGGAAAAACCTGGTGGTATATGCATATTTTAAAGTCCTTATTGGCCAAGATTCTTAGTTTTGTTGCTCTGACATCCAGAGTCACGTATTCCTTATTCTGTGCTCAAGGAACACTTCTGGCAGTGTTTAGGGCATCATTTTAACATAGCACGGATCAAACCTGGGTCAGCCAAATGGAAGATAAGCATCTCTGGCCCCAAGATTAATGTCTTTTTTTTTGGGGGGGGTGCCAAACCTGGTGACACTCAAGGATTACTCCTGGCTATGCTCTCAGAAATCGTTCCTGGTTGGGCCAGAGAGATAGCATGGATGTAAGGCGTTTGCCTTGCATGCAGAAGGATGGTGGTTCGAATCCCTACATCGCATATGGTCCCCTGAGCCTGCCAGGAGCGATTTCTGAGCATAGAGCAAGGAGTAACCCCTGAGCACTGCCAGAAGTAACCCCTGAGCGCTGCCGGGTGTGACCCCCAATCGCTCCTGGCTTGGGGAACCATATGGGACACTGGGATTGAACAGGGGTCAGTCCTGTGTCAGTCGCGTGCAACCTCCTAGGTCAGTCACCTGCAAGGCAAACGCCCCACCACTGCACTATCACTCTGGCCCCAAGAATAATATCTTTTTAAAACTTTTTTTAAAATTTGATTTAAGTATTGTGATTTATAGTGTCGTTAATGATAACCACCTCCCTTCCCCAAGTTTCCCAGTACCCCTTCTTTTCTGACCCTTTCCTCAAACTCAATTGTGTGAATCAGTTCTCACCTTTTGTTGCCTTTGTTGCTACCTTGCTATGTATCTATAAATTCCATTTGTGGTCAGATCATTCTCTATCGATTCCCTTCCTTCTGACAGACTTCACTCAGAGATTTACAAATTTCTTAACAGTCAATACAAGGGAGCATGGAATAATGGTTTAACCTTATCAAATAATTTCCTAACTCGGACTTGTGGTTTAAAAGCTATTACCAAACTAGATTTCACAGAACTGGGCAAGTTTGGCATTTAAAATGAAGTCAATAGCCATATAAAATTCTTGGTGAGAAGTGTATTGTTAGAGAAAAAATAGTGTCAAATGGAAGGAGAAACAAATACTCCAAGTAACTTTATATTTAATTATTTGTTTAGTAAATATTTGCTTTGCAATGTAATCATATAAACTAGCAGACAAAGACACTACTTTTTTCTTAGAGATAAATTTAATAGGGGTCTGAGTGATGGTGGTAGAGTGCTCGCCTTGCACGCAGCTGACCCAGGACAAACCCTGGTTCATCCCCCAGTGTCCCATATGGTCCCCCCAAGCCAGAAGCGATTTCTGAGTGCATAGCCAGGAGTAACCTCTGAAGCCCCCCTCCAAATACAGGGGCCGGAGAGATAGCATGAAGGTAAGGCATTTGTCTTGCATGCAGAAGGACGGTGGTTCGAATCCCGGCATCTCATATGGTCCCCACAGCCTGCCAGGAGTGACTTCTGAGCCTAGAGTCAGGAGTAACCCCTGAGCGCTGCTGTGTTTGACCCCCCCAAAATAAAATAAAATGCATTAAAATAACTCAAAAGTATAAAAAACACTCTAGAAAGTTAACATAAATTCTAAAAATAAATATATTGAATATAATAATAATTGGTACTGGAGCAATGATTTTTAGTGCAGAACCAGAAGTTACGTTTCAGCGCCATTGGGTGTGGCCAAAAAAAAAAGGAAGGAAGGAAGGAAGGAGAAAGAAAGAAAACAGAAAGAAAGAAAAGAGAAAGAAAGAAAGGAAACAAAAAGGAGAAAGAAGAAATAAAAGAAAAAGAAAGAAAGAGAAAGGAAGAAAGGAGGAAACAAGAAAGAAGAAAGAAAGAAAGAAAAAGAAAGAAAGAAAGAAAAGAAAGAAGAAAGAAAAAAGAAAGAAGAAAGAAATTTAATATAATGATAATTTCCTTGGATTACTTGTTCTTCATTGTATATATCAATGATTATATTACTTTTTATTTCTCATTTGGTTTTAAATTAGGTTTATAGAATTTTAAATCAGAAAGAGACTACATATTAGTTAAAAGCTTTATTTTTTGATTAAAATGCTAAAGCTCAGATTGTTGAAATGATTTGTTTGAATTTATTTAGCTGCTTGGTGGCTGAATAAAGACTAAAATTAAGTATCAGAATTTTGTGAGGTGCTGTTTTCTCCTATTTGGATTTATTCTGTGAGCTTCTCTTTTTTTTTTTAACTACTTTTTTGAGTACATAGCAGGAGATTATGTAAAAATCTAATAATCATAAAATGTGTGACAAATATGGGGCCGAAGCTGTTGTGCAGCAGTAAGGCACTTACCTTGCATGCAACTGACCCAGGACAGACCTTGGTTTGATCCTTGGAATCCCATATGTCCTTCAAGCCAGGAGCGATTTCTGAGCACATAACCAGGAGTAACCCCTGAGCATCATCAGGTGTGGCCCAAAAACCAAAAAAAAAGTGAGATAAACATATTTTACTCTTTGATTACACAAAATTCTACTCATTGATTAAGAAATTGACATTAACTTACCATAAACTTTATTTTATATTAAATGTAACTCTTGCATCATATATTTCACTACTATAAATTATATTAAACAAAGTATATAGTCATCATAGATTTAGGATATCCTTTCATATAAAAAAGAACCGCTAAGGGTCTAAGGAGGATTATTGATATAAAAGCTCATGAATGTTTTGTTTGATTTATGTTTTAACAAGTCATTTACTTGGATTGGACAAACTAGTTTGTCTGGCGCCTAGAATTGGTCTTATGCCAGGAAACTTCAGGGGTAGGGTCTCCTTGTATTTAGGCCAAGGCTTTTCCTTTCCATGTCCCTCATATTTTGGTGGGCCTATGCAAACAATAATTGCCACTCTAACACTGTTTTTACTGTACTCCTTTGACTCTAATCCTTAAGAAAAACAACCCACTTAAACCTTTGAGGTTAACTTAAACTAATATGCATGTGCATGGAAGTGTAAAAAAGAACTTTGCCTTCAATGTTTAAGGAGTTACATAAGTTTTATGGCTTTACATTGCTTTGTGTGTTGCTAAGAAATATTATGTATTACAATCTGAGGACTTGAGTGCAAAGTAATTGTACAAGGGTTCTGTTTTATTTTTCTTAATGTTCTTTGGCTGAAATTTCAAAGTTAAGATATCAGTAAGGGGACTTCTGAGAATTCTGTTTATGGGTGATTGTCCTTCCACTGTAACTTTACCTTGTCCTCTTTCTTTGCATCTTTGTTCTCATAATTAAAAATAAAAAATTAAAAAAAAGTCATTTAAAAGTAACAAAACTATTTTTGGATTACCATTCTATAAATCATTATGAAGTACAAACATGTAAGAAAGCATTTTAATATTTTATATATGAGTTCAAAGATTGCTTTTCTACTAGATCAAAAGAGGGTGCTAATATTTTCTGCTTATGTCTTGTATGTATTAGAGATATACTTATTTCATTTGTTTTATTTTTGTATTGTTTTTGATTTTGGAATCATACCCAGAAGTGCTCAGGAATTACTCCTGGCTCTTTGTTGAAGGATCACTCCTGATAGTACTCAGAGGACCATATGGGTGTCAAGCATCCAATCAGTCACCTGCACACAAGGCTAACATCTTAACATGTGTATAATCTTTTCTATCTTTCTGTTTTCTTCCAATGAAAAGAGCATTAAAAAGGTAAAGGACTCTATCTTAGTATCCACATATGAGAACAGGTAGTGAGACACCTTCAACACTAAATTTATTTGATTTGCATATTAATGATAAAAGTAGAACTTTTAGTAAAGCACAAAACACTTTTTCCAAACCATTTGAACTTCTGCCTTTATTTTAGAATTGCATTTCTGAGTAATGAAACACACATCCGACTGTACTAGTCAAACATGTAAGTCCCCATTAGGCCAATTTTAAAGTATTTCCAATTTTGTGAAAACCATAATGCTTATACTTTAGAATTTTCCATCCTCAACTACGCCTTTCACGTCATAAAAAATACTTCACTTAAAATAGAGAAAAGATTTTAAATTAAGTCACAAAAGATCTAGAGAATTGCAAATTTTGTTCTAGTTCTTGGGAACCCACAACTGATGAAAAAGGCTATTTTGCCAACATCAGTTTATATTACACTTTTAATTTTATTTAAATAGGTATTTAGTAATTTCTGCTTCCTTTCACATAAAAAACTTTTAAGGGAGGATTATGGATATAAAAGCTCATAAATTAAATGTATCCTCTGAAAGCTAGTTGCACACATGCTTGCTTGCTCTTTATCAAAAATGCAAAGTACTCTGATCAGATGCATTTTCTCATTAGCTATCATCTGCAATCAGGCTGTGTTCATAATATATTTAAAGAAATAATAGTTCATAATAGTTAAAGGAATGTGTAGGTTATACATTATAAAAGTCATATATACCTATACATCAAAGATCATAATCAATTTCCCACTAAAATACATGTAAAGCATATTTGTATGTAATTACATTCATAATATTATTCAGGTTTTATAGAGGATTACTTTCTATGTGAAACATTATATATAGGTTTTATATATGCATTGGTTTCCATATATATATATATATATATATATATATATATATATATATATATATATATATATATATATTGGTTTTTGGGCCACACCTGGAAATACTCTTGGCTTTGCATTTAAGAATCACTCCTCGTGGGGCTTGGGGGACTATATGGAATGCCAGAGATAGAACCTGGGCAAAGCAATTGTCTTACCTGCTGTTCTTGCTTCCTTGCCCTATGAAACAATATTATGGTAAATTGGTGTTAATTATGAACATTAATTGATTTTTACATGTTCCCATAGCAACTTGCCATTTGAAATTTCCTTTTAAAGTCATATTACTCTTCAATGAGTATATGGAGGTATGTATTTTTAACTATATAGTCACTTTTGTTTTTGTTTTTGGGCCACACCCGATGATGCTCAGGGGTTACTCCTGGCTATGCACTCAGAAATTGCTCCTGGCTTGGGGGACCATATAGGATGCCGGGGATCAAACTGCAGTTCATCCTAGGCTAGCGCTGGCAAAGCAGATGCCTTACCGCTTGTGCCACTGCTCTGATCCCTATATAGTCACTTTTATGGTTCATAAATAAGTGCCATAAAGCAACATTCAAGGGTTGGAAGGAATTTTCAGAGTCAACTAGGAACTCAAGCAATAGGTACCAGCAAATAAAGGAAAAGAATACATATATGTTAAAAATTAATTAATTGCTTCTATTTGCTGACTGAATTTAATATTCAATTGTTAAAATAGTCATTCACATTCACACAGTAATTTTTCCCAGAAAGTGAGAATTCAATGGAATTACCCAAAAATGGTATCACAACTTAGTATTTACTTATAGAGATTTCTAAAATTTGGGGAAAAGAGTTAAATGGGATAAAGAAATAGGTATCTATTTAGAAGTAATGAAAATTATATTGGTAGCTGCTGTTAATATAATTTAGATTTAATTGGTAAAATTAGAAGATAAAGATTAATTGATTTTATGCATTCTTATATTACAAATAAAATAAATCTCATCTCTTAATCTAATCAATTAAAAGATGATAGCATAAAGAAATAGTCTAAGCAAAAATTAGAAAGAAAAAAGGCTTTGAAAATGCAGAAAAGAATCAAACCAAATGAAGTACAGAGAATGAAAGAATATTACCACAAAGGAAGAAGAGAAAGAGAAGGAAACTTGATCCATTGAAGGGATCCTTTGGGAAGACATGTATAATTTCTGTAAAGAAAGTAATATGCCCTATTTCTTTGAAAAGACAGAAAGGTCCTCTAAAGTTAAGAAACATAAAGAACTTAGTTACTAGATCTCCAAAGAAGAAATAGGAGAATGGTGATAGTCATTTGTGTGACTTACATGGACAATCAGTAATTGTTTTCTTTTCATGAAATGAATCACCATAGAAAGTCAACTGAGACTTGCCCAGTTTACTAGCCTAGCACTGTACCTGAAAAAAAAATCAGTCAATAAATGTAGTTTGAAGTAGAAGAAGTAAAGAAATAAACAATATGGTTTGTCATCACTAATAATGTTATAAGTGAATAGGCTAAATAGAAAACATTTGTGAAACAACACTTGCAATTATAAATCAATAAATGGGAATTTAAAAAGGTGCTAATAGCATGGGCTTTTTTATGCTTTGATTTCAGACTTGTGGTTTTGTAGACAAAAGTAATATTGACAAAAGAACAGGTAAGTAGATGTATATAATAAGATCTGATTGATATATTTATCTGTTGGATTCTGAGTATATTGCACAGAATCATCTGAACGCTTTACAATTTTTTACTACCTTTAAAATCAAAGTGAGCATTTTTATAATAAATTGTATAAAATTGGGTATAAAGGAGTTTATTGTCATTTTGAAGATTTACATTGTACAAGTGGTAAAAAGTGAATTAGTAATAGTCTATTATATGCTTTGCATACGAAGGGCTGGTGCTCAATTCTTTTTTTTTTTTTTTTCGAGGATGGGGCTGGTTTATGTGCCACGCCTGGCAGCGCCAGAGGTTACTGCTGGCTCTGTGCTCAGAAATTGTTCTTGGCAGACTCGGGGGACCATATGGAAAGATGAGGATCAAACCTAGATCTGTCTCAGTTTGGCTGCATTCAAGACAAATGCCCTATCACTCTGCCCCAGTGTTCAATGTTTGGCTTTAAATGTTTCCCTGAGCACTGTCAGAAGTGACCTTCAACCAATGCTCTGGGAGTAGTCCCTAAGTACCAATAAATGGTCCAAAACAAACAAACTAAGAGTATTCTTGGCCAAAATCAATTGAAAGGGTCAAATGCAGTATACTATACTTAACTTCCATGGCATTAAACGTGTTTAGTATAGGGGCGAAAGAGATAGCACAGCTGTAGAGTGTTTGCTTTGCACGCGATGAACTAGGTTGGGCCTGGGTTCAATCCCAGCATCCCATATGGTCCCCTGAGCCTGCCAGGAACAATTTCTGAGCACAGAGCCAGGAGTAACCTAAGTGCCAATGGGTGTGGCCTCCCAAAAACGTGGTTAGAATATATTCAACATATCTAATTATTAAAATATTGTTTAAAACCTTTACCGTTACAGTGGTTAGAGAGATAGTACAGTGGGTGAATCATTTATCTTGCAAGTGGCCATTTCAGGTTTAATACCTGGTATTTTATATAGTTTTTGGAGTAATTTTTAAACACAGAGCCAGGAGTTAAGTCCTGAACACCACTGAGTATGGCCCCAAAACAAAAAGAAAAATAAGAAGGAAAGCATCTCAGTAAAGTTAAAAGAAGAGGTAAAGAATAAGGCTAAGAGTTATAGAGAATGCTCTACCACTTCCTTTCTGAAAGGGTTGGTTTTATGTTTTATGTTCTTAGAACTAGAATTACTTTGGATCCTAGAACTTGCCTTACCTAGAGTTGACTCTGAGGTAAGGGTCCAGGACTAGTCATATCAGATTTAAATGTGTTGTCACTGGAAGAACTTGAATCTTGGTTGAAAGGAAAACAGTATTGAATGGCAGATCAAGACAAGGCAGAAAATAGAAGTCAGAAGCCGGAAGGATTAAGAGTGTGCTAGTATGTTATGGAAAATTTGTGACAAGCCATTCACAATGAAAGCAACAGACAGAGTAAGAGTGTTTGGATTACTCCCACAGTGGATGTTTAGTACAGAGGAGAAGAGTGTGGGCAGGAGTTAACAGGTGGCAGAGTCAGTAGATTAGAATAATCAGAAAGCAAAGATTTCGAGGGAAATAAATATAATAGTGCTGGGAAATTTTAACTTCTCAGTCTGTTAAAAAAACTTATTCTGAGATCTTGGTAGATAACTCAAATGACTAATGCACATGTATTGCATGAAAAAGACCGGGGTTCAATCCCTAATGACATGTGGTTCCCCAAGTGGGTCCAGTTGTGACTCCTGAGCACCAAGTTGGCTTGACAGTGGTTTCTGTGAAGCCCACACTTGGAGATTCAAATGCCAACCAACGCTGGCTTGTATTTAGATAAATTGTTTAACTTCCATTATCTTCAGTTTTCTTTCTTTCTTTCTTTTATTTTAATATTTTATTTAAACACCTTGAATACATACATGATTGTGGTTGGGTTTCTTCATATAAAGAACACCCCCCCATCACCAGTGCAACCTTCCCATCACCAATGTCGCAAATATTCCTCCTCCCTACCCAACCACCGCCTGTACTGTAGACAGGCTTTTCATTTCCCTCATACATTCTCATTGTTACAATAGTTCTCAATGTAGTTATTTCTTTATCTGCACTCATCACTTTTTGTGGTGAGCTTTATGAGGTGAGCTGGAACTTCCAGCCCTCCTCTCTTTTGTTTCTGAAAATTATTGCAAGAATGTCTTTCATTTTTCTTAAAATTCATAGATGAGTGAGACCATATCTTCAGTTTTCTTTTTTTTTTTTTTTTTTTTTTTTTTTTTTGGTTTTTGGGCCACACCCGGGAATGCTCAGGGGTTACTCCTGGCTATGTGCTCAGAAGTTGCTCCTGGCTTGGGGGACCATATGGGACACCGGGGGATCGAACCGCAGTCCGTCCAAGGTTAGTGCAGGCAAGGCAGGCACCTTACCTTTAGCGCCACCGCCCGGCCCCATCTTCAGTTTTCTTAAATATAAGAATAGTATTACTTTCTAAAATTTTAGAATGACTACAATGAATTATGTGTTTGTGTGTGTGTGTGTGGGCTTGTGTGCCTATGTGTATGCTAATATATATTCAAGGCATGACTAATGTATATAGAAAGAACTAGATTATATCTCTTGCTGGAATTACTGTATTTACCTATTTTAGGTGTTGCGTTTTAAGACAATTGGTAGAGACCAAGAGAACATAAAGATGAGAAATAGTTTTATGAGGAAGGTTAAATGTGTTAGGCTTGAATTCAGATTTGAGAAAGCTAAAATAGGGTAACTATGAGGAAGAGAGGAAAAACAGAGAGTAATGTGCCTTGCATGAAGCTGACTGTAGGTCTACCCCTAGCACCCCAAGTGGATCCAGAGAACAGCCAGGAGTAAGTCGAGAGCATAATTGGGTGTGACTCCAAACAAACAAACAAAAAAAAAAAAAATAGGCCTGAGGGTGATCTTCACAAATAAGAGGATGAATGCCCTTGATCTAAGATGCTTAAGAGGACAAACATGAAAACAAATTGGAAACCAAAGAAAGACTTAGATTACAAATAATGTATGAGAAATTTTCTCACACAGAGTAAGCACAGTAGTATGGGGGTAGAGATTATTTAACTAAGCTTTAGAGAATAAGCAGTTAAGATGATAAATTAAATTGTATTGTTGACTGTCAGGGGAGTAAACCTAGGTGGTTCAAATGATATTTGTTGAATTCTTTCATTTTATAGATAAGAATTGGAGACTCAGAAAAAAATGAAATAAATTTAATCATAAATTGATACAAAATGAATTAGGTGGAGATTTTAGTAGGTACCCATTTCTGAAACTCATACTGTGTGGCTTTTCATAATGTCTTCTTGTTTGTAAAAAGGTACGTTCCAGAACCATAGAAGAAACTCCCAAATAAGAGTATGAGGAAAGTGATAGACAGAGCAGAAACTTCTTGAGAAAGAAGAGTAGAGAAATGGTAACTGATATATAATATCTAGGACTTCTTTGATGATAATTGATATATCATTTCCAGACATGAGTTCATTGTTATATATATATGATCATGGAGCATGCAAAAAATGTAAAATTTAATGAGTATAGACTAAACTGGAGAATATTTGCCTATTTCATTTTATATGTGCCAAATTTTCACCTACAATAAATGTCTGCTAAACTTTGGTTAAATAGTTATACATTCTGTGATTTTTAATATATATCTAACAACATATGATATTTGAGAAATTAAAATTATTATTTTTATTTATTTATTTATTTATTTATTTATTTATTTATTTATTTTTTGTGGTTTTTGGGTCACACCCGGCAGTGCTCAGGGGAAACTCCTGGCTCCATGCTCAGAAATTGCTCCTAGCGGGCACAGGAAACCATATGGGAAGCCGAACTCAAACTGATGACCTTCTGCATGAAAGGTAAACGCCTTACCTCCATGCTATCTCTCCAGCCCCAAATTATTATTTTTAAATTTAAATTATTATCAAATTATCAATGTTAATTATAATTAACTTTAAATAATTATTTATAATTAAATTATTATCATTTAGTATTCAAATTCGACAATTTTTTGAAAAATATGAGACATTTTTGTATAGAGACACACTAGAATATCATCAAACTCATTGACAAAAACACTGTATCTCTAGTTCCTAAATTTAGGAGAACTGTTTAATTTGTATAAGAACAGTTTCTACCTCTGTAAATGAAGATAATGATAGTACCTATGTCACAAGATTGCAAGTATGAATAAAAAGAATTTATGCTGAAACATTACTTCTTTCGAGTTTTGTTTTATTCATCTCTTTCATGTTTAATTTTCATGTAGGAAATTATTAAAAGACCAAAATAATCAGCTAGAAATATGAATTACAAATAAATACTTAATTTAATACTTAATTTAATTTAATAATAAATACTTAATTTAATTTCATAAATGTTGTCGCTATTGGGTCTGAGGGAATGTCCCCACTGATAATTTTTTTCTTTTCTTTTTTTGTTTGTTTGTTTGTTTTGGTTTTTGGGCCACCCCTGCGGGCTCAGGGCTTCTCCTGGCTATCTGCTCAGAGATGGCTCCTGGCAGGCATGGGGGACCTGATGATTTTTTTTCTACAAAATAAGTTCTGTATAAGCCTAACTCATTGTTGAAAGGAAGCTCTAGATCTTGTAGGCACCACTCCATTTTCCACTGAAAGCATCTCTGTAATCCTTCCACTAGAGCCTATGCTCCACAGCTTCTGAGAGAGTATCCTAATTTCACTTCAATTTAGAAAAATTAGTTTAGAAATTTAGAAACTTCCATTTAGAAATTTAGAAAATTGAGTGAGAAAGAGACTCACTACAACTAGATCCCAATTAAATGACCAAATAGACATTGATCAAATAAAAAATAAAAAAATTAATTCAGGGGTTAATGGATAAACAAATATTAAATATTTTAAGTTTATTTAATAAAAATAATTAATAAACATTAATAGAACAATAAACTATTCCAAGTAAGCTTTGTTAATAAATACACATTTTTTTTCATTGTGGGAAATAATGAGGTATTAGAAATTATTCTTATCTCTTAACTTTTCAAAATGTTCATTTTTATTAATGTGTTCCCTTATCTTTTGTTAGGCATAAAATATATGCCTAATTAAAATATCTCTATATATGAATATGGTTCCACATGTTGAGAATAGAAATTGTGATATAATTAAAGCTTCATAAATGCTAATTGAAATAAACTAATAAGAAAGTTGATGAATGCACAAATGGCCATTGAAGGATAGCTCTGAAAACCACTCTCGGATAAAAATCAAAAATTAAGTTCTTGCAGGAATAAAAATATCAATAATTGTTTACTGAAATTCAATTTTAACTGAGCATTGTTCATTTTACCTGGCAACTCTACATTTAGAAAAGAAAAAACAAGTAATCAAGGTGTTTAAAAAAAAAAAAAAGGAACCACCAAAAAAAAATAATGTAAGGGGAAAAGTATGTGTGAGGTCATCAATATTTACGAATAACAAAGAAAGAAATAACTTTTCTCCCAAAACTGTTGGTAGATATGTTAGAACCACAATATATGTTTTAAAAATAAAAAGAACTTTAAAAGAATCAAAAGGGATAAAAGCAACGCCTCTTCAAAATTAGTTTGGTTTTTAAACTCTTTAAAATCAGTGAGATGTTTTGACCTATCCTATCATGTGTGTACGTGGGTGTGTTTTGGGATAAATCAAAAAACAGCTTGTGTTTTCTATACTTTGTCCTTCTCTATTTGGAGGTCATTAAGGTGAGCTATTGCTATTGTTTGCAAGCAGGAACTTGTACTTTGGCTTTTAAAATTATATTAAAATTAAAATACATTTTGATTCACAGTGCCAAAATACTGAACACTGAGAAATATGTACCAATTATTTTGCAAACATTTGGCAAAGTCCTGATCTTCTGTGCTGATGACTCTTACTGATTGATCCTTCAGGGCTTAATCAAGCAATTAATAATAATGCAAATGTGAAGTTCAGTGTCTCTCTAATAAGATAATAAATGACTATATCGGAATTGTCCCCTTTTTTGTGTATCCAGAGTTAAACATAAATTCTGGTATGTTTGTGTGTTTGTTTGTTTTTTGGGGGGGTCCACACCCGGTGAAGCTCAGGGGTTAATTCTGGCTATGTACTCAGAAATCGCTCCTGGCTTGGGCCACGAGACTCTGGGCATAGAATCCAGGTCCGTCCTGGGTCAGCCGCGTGCAAGGCAAACGCCCTATCGCTGCTCTATAGCGCCGCCCCATGAGTTCTGGTATGTAATTCAATTATGCTTTGTATCATTACATTTTTGGTCAGGGGGCCAGGGTCACTTGGTCAATGCTGCCAGATAGTGCAACAGATAAGACACTGGTGGCTTGCATGAAGTTCATCTGGATATTATCTCTGGCCCCACACATATTCCTCCCTTTTCTCCCATAGCACAGTCAGGTCTGGTGTTATTTTCCAGCCTTACCATTAAACTACTAGCCTTATTGGCTTGGCATTGCCAGTAGTCGCTTCCAACCCTTCCCATAACAGATGAGCTTTTCTTTCTGGTTTTGTTTTGTTTTGTTGTTGTTTGTTTTTGGTTTTGGGGCCACACTCGGTGACGCTCAGGAGTTACTTCTGGTTCTGCACTCAAAAATTACTACTGGCAGGTATAGGGGACCATATGGAATGCCAGGGATAGAACCTGGGTCTTACTTGTGTAAGGCAAGCACTCTACCCATTGTGCTATCACACCCACTCCATGGATGAAACTCTTGATGTGGTATTTCTTTCTCTGTAAAATGTATCATTTCCATAATTATATTGTGAAATTTCAGTGAGTTGATAGATGAGATCAAATATTTGGACTCAGAGCCACAAGTGACCGTACAGAAGGTAGGGCATTTGCCAATCTGGATTTGATTTTCAATACCACATATGATCCCCTAGAAACTGCCAGGTGTGATCCCTGAGTGCAGAGCCAGCAGTAAATCCTGAGTAACAGCAAGTATAGCCAAAAAGTTAAAAAAAAAAAAGGAATAATGACATAATAAATATTATCCTCCATCATCATCAGCAGCAGCAGCATCATATTGTTGGATCTTTTTCCAATCAAAGTTCAGAGTCAGGTTCTTTAGTCCTTGTTAGAACTCAATAATTAAACACCTGGTCTCAGACTGGACAAATTCTTTTAATAAAACTTCACTCTATTTTTGTTTGTTTGTTTTTGTTTTTGGGTCACACCTAGCAGCGCTCAAGGGGTACTCCTGGCTCTCCACTCAGAAATCGCTCCTGGCAGGCACTGGTGACCATATGGGATGCTGGGATTCAAACCACCGTCTGTCCTGAATCGGCTGCGTGAAAGGCAAACATCCTACCGATATGCTATTTCTCCAGCCCCCAAACTTAACTCTTTCTAGAAGAGCCTACCACAAGAAGTTTCCATTAAAATAAATGCCTACCCTCTGTATTTGATTACTGCCCACCAAGTTGGTTCTCTTAGACTTCTTTTCTGAATGTTGATTATAATAGTTTAACACTGTTTAACTGTGCTGCATTCCACCCCACCCTCAGGACCCACCTAGCCAGTACTCCTTTTATTTTAAGTCTATTGTGCTGTCATTGTCTCATCTGCTTTTATTCAGATTAGATCAAGAATGATCCTCCAAATAGGTTTTTCCCGTCTAATCTATTTAACACAGAATACCACATGTTAAAGCTATTTAACAGATTTAATCATGTATTAGAATGCTTTATTGTCTATTGCTTAAAAGATTAGCAGATTCAGGGCCAGAGAGATAGCATGGAAGTAAGGCATTTGCCTTGCATGCAGAAGGACGGTGGTTCGAATCCTGGCATCCCATATGGTCCTCCGAGCCTGCCAGGAGCGATTTCTGAGCGTCGAGCCAGGACTAACCCCCTGAGCACTGCCGGATCTCCTGAGCGCTGCCGGGTGTGACCAAAAACGAAAAACCAGGAAAAAAAATTAACAGATTCAGATTAAGTGCCATATATATATTAATGCTAAAAACACTTAGCATACAGTTAATATTTTTGGTGTATACTATATCTTTTATATTCCCTTAGATCAGGGTTTTATAAATAATGATAATTAGCATAAAACTCTAGTAACATTAATGTGAAGTTGTAAGATAAAGTTGTTAGCATTTTTTTCTGCCTCATGCCTAAAGCTTTCTTCTGAATCACCTTATGGAATGATTACATATAAACTTATTTTTATTGGACTTTCTTGCTAAGAAAAATTTTTTCTGCTATTTCACATGCTATTTTTTGAAATGATCATACAAACATAAACATCATTTTATCACATTTAAGAATATTTAACATTTAAGATATTTTGTTTGTTTTTGGGTCACACCCTGTAGCACTCAAGCATTACTCCTAGCTCTGCGCTCAGAAATCGCCCCTGGCATGCTTGGGAGACCTTATGGAATGGAAGGGATCCCGGGTCTGTCCAGGGTCAGCCTAGTGGAAGGCAAAAGCCCTATCCACTGTGTTATCACTACAGCCCACCTTTTAGAATTTTTAACATAAATTTCTTGGGGAGATCAAGCTCGTATGCATTCAGGGGTTTTCAGTGGCTCTGAGCTCAGAAATTACTTCTGCTAGGCTCAGGGGACCATAAAGGATGGCCCAGATTGAAATCGAGTAGGCTGCGTGCAAGGCAAATGTACTACCTGCTGTGCTATCACTCTGGTCCCCAAGAATATTTAATGTTTAAAATTTTTTACCATAAATTTAAAATCTTTAACGTTTTAATAATTACTGCTTAATTTTTTTGTTTGTTTTTTTTTGTTTTGTTTTTGGGTCACACCCGGCAGCGCTCAGGCGGTTATTCCTGGCTCTACGCTCAGAAATCGCCCCTGACAGACACAGGGGACAATATAGGATGCCAAGATTCGAACCACCGTCCTTCTGCATGGAAGGCAAATAAATGCCTTACTTCCACACTATCTCGCCAGCCCCACTGTTTAATATTTAAGAACGTTTCCACTATCTATGATATAAACTGTGTCTCTTTTAAATCAATGCATTAAACCTGTTTGCTATTTTCTACATAAAAGATGTTGACTAGGATCAATACACATATTTGCCATCTTTTTTATTTTACTGCTGAAGAGAATAAACATATTTGCCATCTTAAAAATATGTTTCCATACTAACAAAATATGTAAATATATATATAACTATCTCTTACCTCCTAAATAAGTTTTATTTTTATTCTATTGTTTTGGGGGCCACACCCAGCAGTGCTTACTCCTGACTGTGTGCTCTGGGATTCTTTTTAGTGGCCTTGGGATTTTATGCAGTGCTAAATGCAAGATAAACCCTGCAATTCTTTTACTATCTTTCCAGTCCTAAATAATTTATAAATACTCTAGATATTCTAATCCAGTTGACTCTTAGTCTTGACTATGCAAGCATTTCATTTGGATTGTTTTGCTTTGGGCATTCCTGGAAGTGTTCAGAGTTGACTCTTGCTGTTGTGTTCAGGGATCAGTCTTGGTTGTAGTCAAGGGACTGTATGCTGTGCTGGGGTTCGAATCCCCTTTGATTGCAAAGCAAGGACACCTTACCCACTCTATTTTTTCTTCAGCTCTGTGCAACATTATAAATGCAGATATTCTTCCTGACTTCCAGAAAAATAAATAAAAAATATAGAGTGGAAACTAGGCTATATATTTTGTTAGCTTTCTAAGATATTCTAATGTTCAATATTTTGTTAGCTTTCTAAGATATTCTAATGTTCATTATTTTTACCATTTCATCCTGACAGTATTAACATTAAAAAAAAGAAAAACAAAATAATATTATCACACACTGAAATGAAGATGGAATATAACATGTTAAACAATATACCTAAAATCTAAAAATAAAAAGGAAAAATATGCCAGCCTTACTCTCTTGTATTCTAGCACACCAGAACACTTTGTTCTTGAAAAATCTTTAATCTCTGCTGTGTAATGGTATAATGGTAATGTTGGGTAATTGTCTATGGTACTTATTTACAACATCCTCTGCCTGAATGGTGTTAGAGTTTTTTGCTCTTCAATTGCCTCCTCTATTTCATTTTTCTGGTGTAATTACTGTTCTTGATGAAAAGGGACGCAACCAATGTAACCAGTCACATTATGTTAATGAAGTTCTTAGAGTTAATTAGTAGTAATAATTTGTAGTGTGATGGCAATATGTATTAATTTGAAATCTAAGCATCACTTTTAATTTATATACTTTAAAAATAATTTGAAGCTTAAAGTGAAATAGAATAGATGTCTGTACTTTAGAAACTTTTTCTTAATCCCCAACATATTGCATACATTTTATATAATTCTAGGCAGAAAATACCGTATCATGATGCTTCAATTATCTATTTTAATTTTAATTAAAATTCAGAGAATTTGCTAATCAATATGCATCATGATTAAACAGATAAATTCCTTAGGACTTTTAGAGCCAAACTTCCAGAAGTATCTTAGTAGGGGGGAAATACCCTTTAATGGAAAGGTTATTCTCATAAGTTTAAATAGCTGATTTTGGTCTCTGAGTCAAATAATAGATGTTAATATCTATGTACTATAATGAGACCTTAAAATGGAATGTGGTCTGTTGATTCCTATTATCTATTCATAAATGTTACTAATTCCATTATTCAGGGAACTATTTTCTAGTTTATGAATTATTTATTTTCTTTGTTTTGAAAAGACTATTATTGCTGGTGGGGCCAAGACAATATTTAAAGTCTAGAACTTCATGGTAGTAATACTAATGAGATACTTAAGCATGTAAAAGAGGCACTGATTAAAACAGCAAATAAGTTTTTAATTGAATGAAGAGTCTAAGCATATTCTTCAGAATCTCAAAGACAGTTTATATGGAATTCTTGATCATTAGCATAAAATGAACTCCCTGAGAGTCTCAGTATGCTTTTAATGTGATGTAAAAAGTTTTGACCATTAAGAGGGATTGGCCATGTGAGTCCACCAAATTCCAGGATGACAAATTTTCTCTAACAAAAAATAATCTATTTGACTTTTTACCTGGGCTCAAAAACAGGGCATTCCTAACAAACATAATTTCTAAAAAACAATTCCTAACAAACATAATGGGATTTAGTTTACAATGCAAACATTTTGAACATGGTACCAAACTAGGTTTCTGAATGTTGTGAGACTCTTCTGAACTCACTAAAGCCCTAAAAGCCAAACAACCATTGTAGCTACAAAAATCATGAAGATACAACTGGTGAGACTGAAGAAATAACTCAATGATCCTATGTTTGATTTCTGAGCAATGCTTAGAGTGATCCCTGAGCATCAAGTGGGAATAACCCCAAGCATCCAAAATGCTTGTCTGCCTATCTCTCTACCTACTATTTGTGACTTATAGATAGAAATCTATATGATCTTTTGTGATTTATAGTATATGACAGTGCTATGAGTAAATGTTACTTATGGCATATACTAACCTGCTTCAGGGAAGTTCCATTTAACTAAAATTTCTGTGAGTATTATTCTGTTGAAGAGGTCATTTATTCAATTCTTTTGTATGTTAAGAGCTTTACAGTTAGATTACAACTGCCCAAATGGCTGCTATAAGGCAAATGAAGAAGCAGTGAAATTTGTAAATAATTCAATTTTTATTTTTTAATTAAGCAATTTTATTAATGTCACTCTAACTTATAAAAATATTTATCTAAGCACCATGACTACAAACATATTTGTGGTTGGGGCTTAATCATAAGAAAGTATACCCCGGGCCCGGAGAGATAGCACAGCGGCGTTTCCCTTGCAAGCAGCCGATCCAGGATCAAAGGTGGTTGGTTCGAATCCCGGTGTCCCATATGGTTCCCCGTGCCTGCCAGGAGCTATTTCTGAGCAGACAGCCAGGAGTAACCCCTGAGCACCGCCGGGTGTGGCCTAGAAACCAAAAAAAAAAAAAAAAAAAGAAAGTATATCCCCTTCACTAGTGCAATCTTCCCACCACCAATGCCCCTCATCTCTCTTTTCCTCCATTCCCTTGCCAGTCTTTGAGACAAGCATTCTATTTCTCTCACTCACTACCATTATCATGATAGTTGTTGGTGTAGTTATTTCTCTAACTGTGCTTAAAAATCTTTGTGGTAAGCTTCATATTATGGACTGGTCCTTGCAAATCTCATTTCTATTGTTTCTGTCTAACTTTCTCCCTCTGACTTATTTCACTCAGCATAATAGTTTCCATGTCCATTCAGGTATAGGAAAATTTCATGACTTTGTTTTTCCTGACAGCTGCATAGTATTTCATTGTGTAAATATCACAGATTCTTTAGCCAATCATCTGTTGTTGGGCATCTGGGTTGTTTCCAGATTCTGGCTATTGTAAATAGAGCTATAATCAACATAGGTGTGCATTTTGTGTTGCGATTTTGTGTTCCTAGTGTATAACTCTAGGAGTGGTATAAATGGATCATATGAGAGCCCAAGTTCCAGTTTTATGAGGAATCTCCTTATTGCTTTCCATAAAGGTTGGACTAGAAGACATTCCTACCAGCAGTGAATGAGTTCCTTTCTTCCCACATCTCCACCAGCACTGATTTTTCTTGTTCTTTGTGATGTGTGCCAGTCTCTGTGGCATGAGATGGTACCTCATTGTTGTTTTGACTTGCATCTCCCTAATGATCAGTGATGTGGAATATTATTTTTTTGTTTGTGCCTTTTGGCCATCTGTATTTCTTCTTTGAGGAAGTATCTGTTCATTTCTTCTCCCCATTTTTTAATGGGGTTAGCTTTATTTTTGTTTAGTCTGTCACTACCTTGTATATCTTAGATACTATAATCTATTAAAATGTGTTTACTATTAAAAAGGAATCAATATGTTCTTTATTGACTACAGTACAATTTCACTATGTACTTCCATAACTTACATAATTGACTAACTTACATAATCTATAAATAATATATTAATAACAGTTCTGTTTGGAGATGTTCAACACCTCCTCCATCAACAGCAAACAAAGATTTACATAATACTAACTTACTAGTGTTAGTAATAAGTATTGGGATTATTAATTAACTAAGTAATTAATAATTACAGTAACTTAGTTACTTTATTTTTTTGAGGTTTCAATTCACTGTACATTAGGGATACTCAATAGTTGTTAATGGCAAATTACATAGCAACTTAAGTATAATAATAAATTATATTTGATATGTTATCATATTTTTGTTGTTAGGTTATCCAACTATTTCTGAATAATATTTAAGTGAATAATTTATATATGTTTAAGACCCCTATGGTTTTTATCATTTAAGATCACTTGTACAATATATTAATATGACTGCCAATATTTTTACAAGTTACTTTAATTTATCTAGTTATTACTTATATATTAATAGATTTCAGTGGAATATGTTTTGCAAATAATACATTTTTCCTTGTAGAAAGTATTTTTAATGAAGAATCATAATTACAATAGATTACTCATGAGGTAGAAGGAAAAACTAAAAAATGGAACACTTACTATCCATCAATAATGAAATTTACTGCTAAAGTAACAAAAGCTTATAAACAACTGTGAAATTGTGTAATGTAGTCTGGCCTACTCATAAAAATCTTGATTTCTTTTTCTTTATAAACGTATTATTCTGGTAATACTTTAGTTGAAGTTTGTGGAATGAAACTGAAATGTTTTAAGTTCTATACTTTTATTATCCAAACCAAAGGAGATACTTAAAGTCAAAGTTAGTTATTATTTATAAATTAGCTTCAGCAATAAAATGTCAATGACATCATTGCCTAAATAAAAAAGTTACCAAGGTTCATTGTAAGTAGAGAATTTAGAGAAAATTATTTTCTTCCTAAGGTGGACTGATAGTGGAATGGGTAGGGCTTGCCTTGCATATGGCCAACTCTGGTTTGATCCTTGACATCCCATATGGTTCTTGGTCAGTAGTAATTTATGAATGCAGAGTCAGGAGTAATCCCTGAGAAATGTGGGGTATTACCCACCTGCCCCCTAAAAGTATTCTTTCTTTCAATATTAAAAAATGGCAAAAAAAAAAAGACAATTGAGGAATGAATTAGAGGTCCTATGACCTTGCAGGAGTCAAATAAACATTAAAAAAATAAAATAATTCAATATAAAGAATAATCTAAAAGTATATATATTTCAACACAACTAGATAGTCACAATAGCATCTGTTTTCTCTTCTAACCATAAAAGATAAAACATTAATTTTTGTCATCCAAATTCTTCTTTGAAGTCTTACTTTTTGGAATAAACAGAATCAATATTTTCTTCAGTGCTTCTCTGCCTTTATTTGGATATATTCTTCATGTTACATTACTGAAACCAATTATTCCTCCCAACTTCTAAGTCTTAATCTCATTGTCTCAATGTAGATCTTTAATATCTAATATCAGTTTTAATATCTGGTAATAATCCTTGTAGTTTAGAATTCAGTGATCCTGGTCTCAAAAGCCATAAAAGATATGGAGAGTAGCTACTGACTTGTAAAGCAGTCAGGTATAATATAGCACAAGGGAACAGAGCCTATAGCAATCTGCAAAATAGATACTTACTCTGAAGTATTCAAAGAAATTTGTTCTAAATGTACCACAGAACAATCCAATAAAATAGGTTAGCAAGTTGAGTTAACATTTACCTCAAAGCCTGGGGCTGACTGTGGAAGTGGCTCACAGCTAGCACCAATCAAAATAACTACATTAGAAGGTATTCTGTACTAAAGTAGAAAGATGTTTCTTGTTTTGGGGGTAGAGTTGGGGCACATCAGAGGTCACTCATTTTTCTGTGCTCAGGGATTACTCTGGTGCTGCTTGGGGAACAACATGTAGTGACTGGGATAGGCTGCATGCTAACTTAGCATCTTAACACTGCTATTTCTTCTGCCCTAACAAGGAAGCTTTTAAAATATTTATGATTTCTTTGAAACTATTCCTTTCCAGGGGTAGTTTATGAAGTTTCCTTAATTCAGCAAGACTTATAGCAGTTTAAATGAATAATGTTCAGTAGAAGCAGTGTTATATGAGTTCCAAGACTTCTGTCAATTTTCTTAGAACTATCACTCTGGTGAAGGCTAACATTCATCTAAGAAATCTAGTATGTTCCTGTGAGCTTGCCTTACTGGAAAGGCATTATTGTAGATAGTCCCCATTGAACCAACAGCTCCAGCCATTCCAACCTTGGTGACAGTGAATGAAGTCACTTTAGATGCCACCAGCCAACTTTTGAGTAAGTGTAGTTGAGTGACGTCATCTAATATCTTTGGAACTACAAAATTGAGTCTTTGTCTTACTTCTTCATCCATATAATCCATGTGATTGTAAAAAAATGTTGATTTAAATCACCCTGAGAATTGTTGGTGTCACAAAAAAATAGGAATAATTAGCAATCAGAAATAAGGATTAGAGGGAGCTGGAGTAATAGCACAGCGGTAGGGCATTTGCCTTTGCATGTTGCCAACCTGGGGAAGGGCCCAGGTTCTATTCCTGGTATCCAGTAAGGTCCCTTGAGCCTGCCAGGAGCAATTTCTGAGCTCAGAGCCAGGAGTAACCCCTGAGCGCACCTGGGTGTGGCCCCAAAACAAAACAAAACAAAACAAAAAAGAAATAGGGATTAGAGATAAAAATTAAAAACCTGAATCAACTATCCTTTTTTCTTCAGTTCAATGCCATAACAAACTCAAATGGGGCTATACTTCCTATAGACTGGCATAAAGCTAAGTATTTTCTAGAAAAGTCAGCACAACAGTGATAACATTGTGGTGTTCTGCTTTTCATTTAGTAGCTCTGTATGGATAAAAGGGAGACTCTTTAGATATACATTCAAAGACCGCTTGATTTTTCATCCTATGACTGATATTCAGTCATCCCATCCATACCTTGTTTCAAAGAAAAAAATTTATAGAAATCCTAGACTTCTCCCTTTCCCTCAACCAGCATAGTTTATCTCAAATGTATTCTTCAAATTCATTTGCTTTGTTACATCTCAAATATGTTGTACTTGATAAATTCAGTATTTCCTAATCTCACTGTTTTTCATTTTGCTACTCTACCTCAGACTTTAATTTTCTTCTCATTATTTTTAGAACAGACTCCAATTTCTCATTATAACTTATAAATCTTAATTAGTCTGACTTCAGAGAGATTTGCAATCTTAAATCAAGTAGTTTTTAAACCACATTTTTTTTTTTGTTTTGTTTTTGGGACACACCTAGCAGTGCTCAGGGATTACTCCTGGCTCTATGCTCAGAAATAGCTCCTGGCAGGCTCAGGGGACCTTATGGGATGCCGGGATTTGAAGCACCCACCTGCATACAAGGCAAATGCCTTACCTTCATGCTATCTCTCCATTTCCTCAAACCACATTTTAACCATAACAACCTTTTCCTTGTTCCTTAAACTTTCCCAACATTTTTGTCATAGTGTTTTTATGCTTGCTAATTCTCTTTACATGTCTGAATCCCTTTAATATAATAAATATTATTTATTTATTGTTTTAGATATGACACTTTATTACAACTGTAATTAAATGATATGAATGCTGACACTAAAAGCATAAATCACTTTATAAGAGTGCTGATCTACTTAACTAGAGCACTTTCAATAAATGCTTTCTGTTGTCAATAAAGTTTTATTCATCTGTCAATTTATAAATGTGCTGAATTCTTGCTTGTGATTAATTATAGGACAGCAAAATACCATGCACAAATGTCACACCAATCTATGACACATCTTAGATCACATTAATATTAGTTCTTGAAAATTTCTATTTCTAATTTTTCATTTATTTATTTATTTATCCAGGCACTCAAATTCTTTGTACTTCCCCATTACTATAGCAATAAGAATGTGTTATGATGCATTCTAGTATCAGTCTGGACTACAGTTCTCCACTTAGTTTGCTGCTCCAAGCTCTTCTTTAATTATCAGATCTATCAGACTGTTTTATTATCTCATAGAAATCTCTGATCCTATAAGGTGAATATTCTTACTTTTTCATTTGCAGCATCAATGTTATCAACCTGAATAGAGTCACAATCTGTCACTAGTCTTTGCAAGGTTCTAGACCACTATCTCAAAGTCATTTGGAAGGGAACAGCATTCTTTAGTAGAAAGGGTTGAGCAACTGTATGTGTTAGAATAGATTAAAAACTAAAGAATAGTTTCATAAATACAGCAACTAGAACAAGTTTTATAAGATTTAGAACAATAGAAGTCTATTTGCTTGAGGCCAGAGTGATAGGGGTAGGGTGTTTGCCTTTCATGCCAACAACTCAGGATGGACCTGGGCTCAGTCTCCCATATGGTCCCGTATGGTCCCATGAGCCTGCCAGGAGCAATTTCTGAGCGCACAGCCAGGAGTAACCCCTGAGTACCGCCGAGTGTGGCTCCAAAACCTCCTCCAATAAAAATATAAATAAAGTGAAAAAAAGAAAAAAGAAGTCTATTTGCTTGATCATGTGGATGCTGGGATGAGAATTGTTAGGGCAGTCATTTCTTATATCTTTCGATGACCTGAAATGATGACGTTTCAATCATCTTCAACATATTCACCTGAAGTTCTCTGAGGTCCCCATTACAGCAGCAAGAACGAGAAAAAATGTACCAACAAGTGAAAACTTTGCAAAGCTATAAAGCCATCCTGGAAAGAGCACCACAGTCCCATGAATTTGGAAGCCTCTATTGTTTTCTAAAATCACTTCTAATAATTATACGCAAAATTTTAACAGCTCTGTCAGCCACAGCCCAATATATTTTGGAATATAGAAAACAACTCTTTTAGTCTTGAGAGAGTCCTTGTCTCCAGGAATTAAAAATTTTTCAAAGTACTTATTTTGGATTTTGTTTTAAGACTAAGTGCCAAACATGCTCAGATAAGCCGGCCTATACTAAATTTTTATTGATGAGTTGATATTTAATTGATTTTTATTGATATTTTTATTTTTATATTTTTTAAAGTTTCTGTGACCATTCTACATATTTTCAAACATTAATTGCTAAAATAGTGAATTTTCAATCTTTTTAAACTAGCAGACTAGTAACAATAGTTTTTATCATGCTAAGGTAGAAATAAATAGCATTGTTAATATTAAGATTATTTGTATCAGCATTATATGTCAATCTATGCAAGAGAACTACTACATCATCAAGGCTTACTGAGTGTTAAGTGGCAGCTTCTTCAGGGAAAGGCAGGCCAGTACTAGATTATAGAAAAATAGCTAGAAATGACATACTAGGTATTTAACATTTTGGGTAAATGATATTCTAGGTATATAATACCTTGGATAAAGTACCATTTTCCACATGTAAAGGAACATCTAAAAATATCACTGGTAGAAATATTTTTTTCTAGTATTTTTTTTTTTTTTGATTTTTGGGCCACACCCAGGGATGCTCAGGGGTTACTCCTGGCTATGCGTTCAGAAGTCGCTCCTGGCTTGGGGGACCATATGGGACACCAGGGGATTGAACCGTGGTCCATCCAAGGCAGGCACCTTACCTTTAGCGCCACCGCCCGGCCCCTTTTTCTAGTAATTGTAATCCTTAAAACTATTCAACATTTAGTGGTTGGAGTGATAGTACAACAGATTAGGTGGTTGCCTTGCATACAGCCAGCCTGAGTTCAATCCTCAGTATCCCATATGGTCCCTGAGCCCACCTGGAGTGATTTCTGAGTGCAGAGCCAGGAGTAAACCCTGAGCACTGCTGGGTGTGTCCCTCAAACAAAAATAAACAAACAGTCAAGACCAAACTCCTCCCCAATAAAAACTATTTAACAATCAAGTGGAGAGATAGTATAGTAGATGTGGTCCAAAATAATTAAAACAACAACAACAACAACAACAACACTATTTCACTATATTCCTCATAGCCCTTATAAAATCCTTAATAGGAGTTTAAGATTAACTTGAATATTAGTTGCAATTTAAACAAAAATAGTAGTTTTTAAGCTTTTAGTGCTTTTTTAAAAGCATTTTAGACACAGGTGAAAATGTTTTTATGCTTCTTGATTTTTGGACGCATCTACAGGTGCTTAGGGCTTACTCCTGGTTCTGTACTCAAGGATCACTCTTGGTAGAGTTCAGGGGACCATATTGGGTGATCAAACCTGGATCCTCTACTTGCAAGGCAAATGCCCTTCCAACTCTGACTTCTCTTTCAGTCATTTTATCTGTCAAATATATATAGCTCAGAGTATCAGAAAAAATAACATTTCAACTTATTACCAACTATGATATACTGTGTATAGCTATACAATACTTTGTAGCAATGGTATTTGTTATTTTTACCATTTAATTAATTATAAAGCTTATGTCACTAATTTTAAATTTTAAATATGTTAGAGTTCAGAGATAAGATAAAGATGTTTTATACCCTGATTTTATGGATGAAGACTTTGTTACTTTGTTTTGTCACCACACCTAAAAAGAGTTCACTGTTAGGCAGTGATATTTGGGAAAGTCAATAGTCACAATACTCTAATCCTCCTCTTTGGAAAATGGTTGCATTGGCCTGGCTGACTGGTGTTTTAGATACCACCTTAGAAGGTAAAACTGCCTCTTGTTTTCAACTGTGCTACATGGCGACATAATTCAAAATCCACTGTGTTCTTATTCCAAGAAGAGATGCCAAGAGTCAATTTGAAGAAATGTGTCCAAATGTGTTGTTAAAACAAAGAAGTCAGAGAGGCAAAGCCATGACTGCCAAGAATTCAGCCAACATTATATCAAAAACAATGGGTTAGAATTGGGAGATGGGGGTCAGATGAAGGCAATGACTGGGATCAAATACTTCAACATTTTTCTTAGTGGGTTTTGGGGGGGGACAAACCAACATATTTGAAGAAACTAAGCTGGCAATGAGCAAAATGACTTTAAGAAATTAGCTGGGCTAGAAATTAATTCTTTCATACAGAATTTCTAGGAATAGGAAATAAGTGGTAAAATGTAACTTGATTTTTAAAATATTAAAAAATTTCATAATGAATCAATTTTATACAGTTTTTATATAGAATTTATATGTAAACATATAGTCTATATATAGAATTCCATATAGAATCATTCAAGGTATTTATGTCAAATAAGCACAATCAAAGAAGTTGAAAGAGATATTAAGTCATGAATTTTGTTTTAAAGAGTTTGGTTGTTGTAGCCTAACAAAGAAGAGTCCTACAGAATGAAGGTTTGGTTTTGACAGGTGAGATTTTAATAGCATTAGTTTTAAATGTAACATTCTTGTATTGGGTTTCCCTGAAACACTTTCACATTTAAAATTCCATGAGCAAGTGATTCATGAAGAAAACTCGCAGAAAAAAAACAGTAAAGGAGTGGGAGAAGCAAGACAAAAAGGAGGAAAGTCAGACAAGAATGCTGCGTAGTCTCAGCAGAAATCCCTGTCCGGAGAAATCCCTGTCCAGAGAATAAACGCCGCTTAATTCAACCAGGGATCTCTGAGAATAGGCCATACTTCAGTCATCTGTCCCAGAGCAATAGACCATTCTTTAGCACATTGCGCTAGACTAGCATTATCCACTGGTCAACCTAGGCAGACTAAAAAAAAAAAAAAAACAACAACAAACCAACCAAAAACAATAAAACAGAGCTACTTGTAGCTCCCTTCATGAGAGCTACAAATATAAAACTGTACTTTTATAAACTATAAAAATATAGTCTTTTTTTTAGAACATTGTAGATATAAGTGATGGAAGCAAAAGTATAATAAATTTAAAACAGACTCAGTGGAATGGTACAGGTGAGTGATTCTGAATGGACATTTGACAATTTTGGTATTATTACAGCTTATTTTAGTCTATGTATAAATCTAGTCCATTAAAAAGTGTTATTTAGGACCAGAGAAACAGTACAGTTGGTTTGGTGTTTGCCTTGTATGTGGCCACGTCTCCCCCAAACCTTGGATCTTTGGCACATTATATGGCCCCCAAGTCAGGTCAGGAGTGACCCTGAGCTTAAAGCCAGGAATAAGCTCTGAGTAATATAAAGTGTGACCCAGTAACTCTCTCATATAATATTATGATTAAATTATCTTTTATAAGTAAGAACACTGTTATCCAAAACTATATAAAGAAAATATAAATTTCTCACTAATCTTTCATATTGACTCCACTCACCAACATTAAAATAGCACTTTATTTCTAATATATCTCTATACACACACATACACACAAACACACATATATACATTGGTATTGTGTTTATTTAAAATGGCAAGAGTTGGGACCGGAGAGATAGCATAGAGGTAAGGTGTTTGCCTTGCATGCAGAAGGTCGGTGGTTCAAATCCCGGCATCCCATATGGTCCCCTGAGCCTGCCAGGAGCGATTTCTGAGTGTAGAGTCAGGAGTAATCCCTGAGCGCTACCGGGTGTGACCCAAAAATCATAAAAAAAAAATGGCAAGAGTATACAAACCAGAGAGATAGTACTGCAGGTAAGGTGCTGCACTTGAACTGAACTAACCTAGGATTGATCCCCAGCATCCTTTATGGTGCCCTGAGCCTACCAGGAGTGATCCCAGAGCACACTTTCATGATTTAGCCCTTATCTCTGCTGGGTATAGGTCTATGACAATACTCCTCAATGGCAATAGCATAAATGGTGTTTTTTTATACTCCTTTTGTACCCTTAGAATAATGCATCACTATTGTTCCAGATCATTTTATATATGAATACATATGCTTTTATATTTTAACTCATAAAATTACTAAAAATATTCACTAGTACTTTTTTTTTTTTGGCTTTTTGGGGCCACACAGGGTGACACTCAGGGCCTACTCCTAGCTATGTGCTCAGAAATCGCTCCTGGCTTGAGGAACCATATGCGACACTGGGGAATTGAACTGCTAGAGTTAGAGCGTGCAAGACAAACACCCTACTGCTTGTACCCTTGCTCCGGTTCCAATATTCACTAGTATTTTAACCCAATACGTGTTCAATTCATTATTCATTAATTCATTCAAATTTATTATTTTCCTAATAATAATGACTACTTTTTCTAATAATGGATATAAAATTATTATTTTTCTATAGCACTATAAATAATGCTACATCAAAATATCTTGTTCCTGTCTTAAATGTAGTGTTTTCTTTTCATAGAATAGAAATCAAAATGTAAAATTTCTGGATCAAAGTCTATGTAGATATATGGTTTCTAAAAGTTAAAAAGGAAGTCAGTTGGGGCCAGAGAGATAGTACAGAGGTAAGGCGTTTGGCTTGCAAGCCGCCAATCCAGGACCGACGTTGGTTCGAATCCTAGCATCCTCTATGGTTCCCCATGCTTGCCAGGAGTAACCCCTAAGTGCCACCGAGTGTGGCCCAAAATCCAAAAAAAAAAAAAAAAAAAAAAAAGGAAGTCAGAGGAAGTCAGTTGATGACATTGTTCCCTATTTCTCTAAGAAAATAGAAACAAGGGCCCGGAGAGATAGCACAGCGGCGTTTGCCTTCCAAGCAGCCGATCCATGACCAAAGGTTGTTGGTTCAAATCCCGGTGTCCCATATGGTCCCCCATGCCTGCCAGGAGCTATTTCTGAGCAGACAGCCAGGAGTAACCCCTGAGCACCTCTGGGTGTGGCCCAAAAATCAAAAAAAAAAAAAATAGAAACAAGCAGAGATAGACTTCACAAGCTGGTTTAAGCAATTTTACATTTGCCCAGGTTCTGTATTATTTAGCATGTTCTCTCTGCCATTATAAATACAATTCACATTATCTTCTCTATAAAATAAATTAAATAAAACACACATCCTCTATTAAGTAAAACACACATCTTCTCTGTTCTGTAATATATCTCATTGGCATTAGCCTGTTCAAGGAGGTTTTTGCTTGCTTGTTTGGATTCTAGGCCACACCCAGCAGTACTCAGTCTACTCCCAGCGCTATGTTTGAGAATTGTTCTTGGTACCATTCAGGAGATCCTATGTGGCTGAGATTGGATCCTGTCCTCATGCATATGTTCAATTCTCAAAGACATTTTCAGTTTAGTAGTTTTCTTCTATATTAACTCACTTTTTTTTTGTTTTTGTTTTGGGGCTGCACTTGCCAACACTCAGGAATCACTCCTGGCTTTGTGCTCAGAAATGACTCCAGGCAGGATTGGGAGACCCTATGGGATAATGGGTATTGAAATCTGTTTGGCTATGCACAAGGCAAAAGCCCTACCCCAATATTGTGCTATCACTCTGGCCCATATCTTTCAATCCTTTGTATAAACAGATTTTATTTTATTTCACTAATGTTGGTCATAAAAAACATATTTTTCATGTGTATATTGTATTTTGTGTTCTTTTTTATAAATATGTTCAAACTTTATTTACAAATAGCGAGTTATTTGTTGCTGAGGGTATAATTATCTTTTCTGGAAAATGTCAAACTCTATTGCCAAGAGGATTCTTTTCGTTCTTTGGTTTTTGAGGGGCTACTTCCTGAGATCATCAGGAGTTACTTTTGGTAGTGCTCAGGAGACTGTATGGGATGCCAGGAATTGAACCTGACTCAGCTATATGCAAGACAAAAATGTCCTACCCTCTATACTATCTCTTTATTCCCCCTGCTCCAGAAGAACTTTGTTCCATTTCCTCACTAGTATTTAATATTGCCAATGTCTTAGATTTGGGCCATACTAATAAGTGTATTTGATTTTTTAACATTTCATTATAGGTATAGAGTTTTTATTGTTTTCCTATTTAATGCTCTTTTAGCTTCCTGAATTTGTGCTTTGTTTTTCTTTCAAAATTTTTATTAATAATTTGTATTAATTTGTGGTCTTAGTTATTACTGTCTTGGTTAGAGTTGCTTCTTTTACTTTCTCTCTTTTTCTCCTTTCTTGTATGTCCATCATATATTTATTGTATGATTTATAGTTGTCTCACAGTCTCTTAATATTTACTTCTGTATTTTCATTATTTTTTACTCTGAATTATTTATTTTTTGCTTTGTCACACCCTGTGATGCTTAAGGGTTACTCCTGGCTAGGCACTCAGAAATCGCTCCTGGCTTGGGGGACTAAATGGGATGCAGGGATCGAATTAAGGTCCATCCTGGATCAGCCATGTGTAAGGCAAATACCCTACCGCTGTGCTGTCGGTCGCTGTGCTGTGCTCCCTACTCTTAGAATTTTATTTTTGAATTCTCACTTGTTGCATCTTCATTTTTAGTGATTATTTCAGTCTACTAAACCCACCTGAGTTCATATTATTCTTGTCATAGTATTTTAATCTTTTATTTTCAATCTTTTTTTTTTTTTTTGTGGTTTTTGAGTCACACCCGGCAGTGCTCAGGGAAAACTACTGGCTCCATGCTCAGAAATTGCTCCTGGCAGGCAATGGGGACCATATGGGAAGCTGGATTCGAACTGATGACCTTTTGCATGAAAGGCAAACGCCTTACCTCCATTCTATCTCTCCGGCCCCTTATTTTCAATCTTTAACTTTCATCTTCTTTCTGAGAATTTCATTTCTCTGCTGAGATTACTAACAATTCTTGTATTTTGTCATCTATATTGTTATAAAGTTCTTAGCATGTGAATCATAATTTTCTTAAAAAAATCTCTGATATTTTCAGCATTATTGCTATACTGACTCTGGTTTTGATATTAGTTATGATGCTGGCTCAGTCTTTTCAAGCAATATTTTTTTTCTTGTTTGCTTTTTGCCTTTTAGTATGCCATATAATGTGTTAAAAAAGAAAACATGGGAAAACAAAACTGTGATGGGGACAGAGTGATAGTACATTGGATGGAGTATTTGCTATGCATGAGATCCTTGACATTTCATAAGGTCCCCCAAATCTGCCAGGAGTGATTCTGAGTGCAGAGCCAGTAGAGCTTGAGCAGGTGTGGCCCTCAACAAAAAAGAGAATAAAACACCAAGATCAGAATTAAGGTTAATAGTTATACAATTATAAGAAAATAATTGGATCCAAAAATGAGTGGTACAGTAGAAAAAGCACTTAGCTTGCATGTGGCTAATTCATGTTTGATTCTATTTATCACTTACAGTTTTCTGAGCCCTGCTAGAAGTGATTCCTGAGCACAGAGCAAGAAGCAAATCCTGAGCAGAGCTTGATGTAGTCAAAAAAAATCAAACAAAAATGAAACAAAATGAAACAAAACAAAGCAATAAAATATAAGAAAGAAGGAAAAAAATAATGGAAAAGAGTATTGGGTATTAGAAATGGAAGCATTATATAGTGTTATGTCTCAGTGCCTGGGTAAATCTGAGAATGTCATCAATGCTTTTCAGTCCCTCCACTATGCCTAAGGAGACACAGGATGGCTAGAGGAAGGTAAGTCTTGTATTTTCCTTCACTTGTTTAGATAGGAGTTTAATAAAATTCAGAAGATTAGATTCTGGTAAAATCGTGTTCCTGAGAGAAAGCCATATTAATAAGATATAGTACTTAAACTTTGCTTTTACTCTCCTCCTGTAAGAACCTAATTATGCTTCTCCAAGTAAAACTCACAGAAATGTGAGAATCTTATAAATAGATTTCCATAGTTTTAGAATTGATCTTATAGCAATTTGTCTGTCATACTTGTAATTCTTTGACAAGTACTGGTGTCTGTGCAAAATCCTAATTGTAAACAGAACAGCAATCTGCCCAACGAATGGGGTGGGGGTTTGACTTGTAATTTTGCTTTTTCGACAAAGCTAAGAAGTTGTTGATTTTTTAGTATACTGAACATTTTGCTTGCTTAAATGAAGTGTCAACTTTGAAACTAATTACATGCAGAAGTAGGGACTCAATTTTAGTTCAAACTATTTTAAATGTTGATACTCATTAAAGCATTACTAGCTGGAAATATTTTCCTTCATCACTGAATTATGCAACTAATTAAAAATTAAATCACCATACAATCATCCATATAATATGTATATTGACATTCTACATATTTTCTATTGCATATTTGTCAATCATAAAGCCTATCATGTCCTTATTATGTGAATTATAACAAGTCTTTAAATCCTTCAACTTTGTTCTTCTTTGAGGAGTGCTTTCAATATTTTATTTTTTTTTTTATTTTGATTTTTGGGCCATATCTGGCTGTGCTTAAGGGTTACTCTGGGCTCTGGGCTCAGGAATTACTCACTCATGGCAGGCCTGGGGGAACACATGGGATGCCTAAGATTGAACCCAAGCCGCGTGCAAGGCAAATACCCACACCATTGTGTTACCGCTCCGGCCTCAAAATATTTCATATTTTTATTTGTTGCATTGCTATATACATTGATCAACTATTTGTAAATCTTAATAATTAATTTGCTAATATTATGCTTCTAATTGCATCAAATCTATACTTTTAGATAAATCAATATTTAAAAATTATTGTCTATGTGAAATCCTATCCTTCCATGACTATGTAAGTTTGTGACTTTCCTGTATGGAATTTATATCTCTATTTAGGAGCATATCTTCAATTTCTTTCAAGAATGCTTTGTTTTCAATATAGAGAAATTGTACATCTATGCTTAATGCAACCTTAAGTATGTATGTATTGTGACATGATTGTCTATGCAGTATTTTATACTTTTTTAATTACTGCCAGTATTTTTCTATAAGCTGTTAATTTTTCATCATAATCAAATTCAATTATTATTTTAGTGCCTTTTTTAGATTCCCCATTTTTACATAATCATCATAATAATGGAATAAAAGAATTTATTTTGTTTTTCATACCACAATGACCATGTTCAAGACTTACTCCTTGCACTGCACTAGGGTCTCATTCCTGTGGTGCTTAAGGGACAGGATTTGGTGCCAGCTCTCATCTTTTGATTCTTATAATTTTCCTTGTATTTTTATAGCATTTCTTAATTAATTCAATTAAACATCCATTAGTTGGGGCCAGATTGATAACACAATAGTACAATAATACAGTTGGTAGGGCATTTGCTTTGCACCCAGTTGACCTGGTTTTGATCGGGGCAACGCATATTATTCCCCTGAGCCAGCCAGGCGTAATTTCTGAGTGCAAAGCCAAGAGAAACTCTTGAGTGCCACTGAGTGTGGCCCCCAAACCAAAATTGAAACCAAACCAAATCAAAGCGAAACAAAACAAAAGTCAACTATTCAGGACTGGAGGTGAACTTTAAATAGAAGTGTTTATTTAATGTATGTTTTAGTTGTTTTAAATATTTGAGGGGTGGAAGAAAATCCATTTTTAATCTGTTTGTTATGAATTTCCATGTCTTTTATTTTTTTTACCAAATCAAGAAAACATTTTCTAGCTTGCTAGAAATAAATGAGTACACATTTTTCAAGGGTTTTCCCTGAATTTGTGAACATAATCACTTTTTTTAAACTTTGTTTTCTTAAAATGGTGCTTTATATGTATTTTAAATGTTAAAACACACATTCTTTGTTGTTGTTGTTGTTGTTTTTCAGCCACACCCATGACACTCAGGATTACTCCTGGCTATGCGCTCAGAAATTGCTCTTGACTTGGGGAACGCCGGGGAGGGGGAGTCAAACCTCTGTCTGTCCTAGGCTAGCATGGGCAAGGTAAGGTAGACACCTTACTGCTAGCAACACTCCTCTGGCCCCTTAAATACACATTCTTTTTGGCCACATTCAGTAGTGTTCATGGCTTATTCCTGGCTTTGTGCTCAGTAATCACTCTTGGTGGTGCTCGGGTACCATATGGGGTGCTGTAGACCAAACCCCAATCAGCTACATGCAAGCCCTCTCCACTGTACTATTGCTTGGGCCCCATGAAACAAATAGATGTGTATAAGATAAACCTGGCTTATTCAAGATCTGATAAGCATTGCAGGCTAACATTTTATTGTGAATACTTTCTACATACATAAGTAATATTAGTCTTTAATTTCCCATTTCACAATTCTTTAATCAGACTTTCTAATAGCATTATAATTTAAGAGCAATTTTTCCCTTTTTTGAGAAACATTTAGTGCAATATTGGGGTTATTTATTTACTAATGCTTTATAGATTTCATCAGTGAAACCATATGAGCCTGTAATTTACTTTGTGGTCCAATTTTCCCTAACAGTTCAACATACTTATAGAGCTATTGTTCATATGAGTGTGGGAGATCACTAAGCTTCTGTGAATCTATAAATCTGTGCCTTTCACAATGTCAGCCACTGTCTCTTCTTTCACCACCACTTCTTGACACATTTTGTGCTTTCCCTGCTTTGAGCTGCCAGTAAACACATATATTAGAACTTATTGTGCTCAAAAATTCTAGAGGTTTTTTTTTTTTTAAATCTCTATCCTTAAATTAATTTTTTCCCTTAAAATTTCAATTCTAAGTTAATTTTAAAGTAGTGGATATTGACAGAGGGGGAAAGAAAGGATAGGGGTAAGGTGTGTGCTTTGCATGTTGTTAACCTTGGTTTTGTACATGACAACACAAACACTTATGGTATTCTAAGCACACCAGGAGTGATCTCTGAGCACACATCAGGAATAAGCCCTGTTTCAGATTGCTTTCAATATTTTTATTTTTATTTTTGAGATCAGAGCATTTTATTGGGGGGGGGGGGCTTCTTCAAGGGAGGATAAGCCAACATCCTTGGTGAGCCTGGATCCCTGAACTATATGGCTGCAGCAATATTTCTATTTTCTTTGAAAGTTTTTTTTTTTTTATCTCTTCTCTTACATTCTGTATCTTTTTTTTTTTTTTTTTGGTTTTTGGGTCACACCCGGCAGCGTTCAGGGGTTATTCACCCCTGGCAGGCTTGGGGAACCATATGGGATGCCGGGATTAGAATCATCGTCCTCCTGCATGCAAGGCGAACACCTTACCGCTGTGCTATCTCTCCGGCCCCATATTCTGCACCTTTATAATCATTGTGAACATATTTTATTTACATGAACTAACCTCATAAGCATAACTTTTAAGATCTACATTAACCAGCTATGTAGCTCAGTGATAGAACATCCATAGGCATGGATAATGTCCTAAACTTGAGTCCTAATACCACTCTCCTCCCCTTCTCCAAAGTCCTTCTATGCTAATTCCAGTATTTGGATGTCACATAGTATTGGTATTTGCTGATTGTCCCTTTTTTGAGAAAGGGTCACATTTTCCTGACACAACATCTTTATATATTGAGTGAATTTGGGTTATACATTGAACGTTGTAAATGATATGCTTTGGATTCTATTATATTTCCTCAACTGATTAATTTGATAGGATTCAAAGTGCAAATTCTCTAGTAGCTCAAATTCCAGCTCAGTTATTAACCAGAGTCAATGCAAGCTTCAGGGGTTGGCCAAATTATTATGCAGAGAACCATCAGCATATACATTTTGGAGCTCCCATTCTTTGACTCTCTACTTTCCAGAATTGTCCCACACTTTCAAATGGTCAAGGTCAGCACTATGTATTTTGATGTTTCAGACTGAAAGCCTTTGGCTTTCTAGCAGAGACTCAGTCATTCTAAATTTGTAAGACTATGACTTGGTTTTCCTTTTATAGATACAAACAAACTCTGGCACAGTTCAGGAGCTACAGCTACACATGACAGTGACTGGCATAAGAGAGGAGACGTCTCTTTTTACTTATCAGTCAGCTCCTCCTATGTCAGAGTTATGTCATCTGCCCATCTCAAAACCAATCAGCAGCACAGACAATAGTATGTTATGTTTCTTTCAGTGAATTATATGACTTGAGATGAAGGGTGGTTTCACCAAATGAGAGGTTCTCTTTTACAAAGGAAAAGCTGGTAATGGACAAGAATTATTTATTTATCTTTACTTGCCTCAGATAGACAACTGATAGTATATATTGCAGTGTATAAACCATTATATTGCAAAATATCAGGAAATGATGGGCCTTAGAATTGTGCAATGCTGTGCTACAGAGTTTAACTACATTGGGTGTGGTTGAAACTGTAGCTCAGTAGTAGAGTTTATGCTTCACATGTACAAGGTCTTAAATTCAATCCCTGAAAAGAATAGACTTAGGAATCCATAAAGTGAAAATAAATTTCATTTCCAATTATAGAACCACTTAAATAAATGTGAGATTAATATTGCTTAAGAATTCAAGGGGCCTGGGGGCCAGAATGATATTATAGTAGATAAAGCACTTGCCTTGCATGCAGCTGACCTGGGTTTGATCCTCAGTACCTTGAGCACCCAAGGGGGTCCCTGAGCATAGAATTAGGAATAAGCCTTGAGTACTGCCATTTGTTCCCCCCAAACCAATATATAGATACATAAAATTAAAAATCATTATTCAAGGGATGGACATGCCAAGCTCCAAGTATAGTTATAGAGAAAATAAGAATATTCTGAGGGGTGGAGGAATAGAATGCAATATATGTTTATATTGAGAAGACGTATGAAGAGAAACTTTTAGATTCTGGTTTCTTTTCTCATTTTTAAAAGTTAAATAGTTTTATTTAGGGACTATGAAGAGGGAAAGAGAAGGTAATGCACTCAAGACTACTCTAGAGGGAAAAGAAGTGAGGTACCATACCCTATAAGATAAAGGGAAGGAATTAAACATCCCAAATTGAAATGCCAATGACCCCATAAAAAGAGATGTGCCTAGATTAAGATTTTTTAAACATCGATGATAAGTTTTTTTTGCCTTTTAAGCTACAGAAAATATATTAAAATGAGATATACTAGATGATAATAAGAGCTAAATAAAGGCAGCACCAAAATAGACTGAGATAAAGTATGATTCATATAAGAATGAAACATATTTAAATGTGTCACCTTTCCATAGATGAAAAGAAGCCTAAAGATCATTTACATTTTTATTAATAGAAATTACCTCTGAAAGATTTTGTAATTTTTCATCTTATGTATGTTCAGCTTTCTGACAATTTTTTTTATTGTTGTTGTTGATTGCTATTGTCTGTGAATTTCCAACAGCCAAACCTTCTGGTGTCATTGTAGAGTCTCAAATATTACTAATATAACTTATGTAACAAATTAATTTTTTTTTTTTGGTTTTTGAATCACTGCGCTCAGGGGTTACTCCTGGCTCTATGCTCAGAAATCGCTCCTGGCCGGCTCAGGGGACCATATGGGATGCCAGGTTTCGAACCACCATCCTTCTGCATCTAAGGCAAATGCCTTATCGCTATACTATTTCTCCAGCTCTCACAAATTGATTTTTTTTTAGTAGTGTATCTGACATCATTCTCATTTTCCTATCTTTAAGCAGATATTATGGAATTGATGGAATTAAATCTCAAGTTCTTCCCATCCTAAAGTAACAAGACTTATGCCAGTCTTATTTTTTTTTACAGGAACTTATAGTTAATCTAAAAAATGTATTTATTTTTTATTTTATTTTTAATAAGACACTGTGATTTACAAAGTTATTCATAGTTGAATTTTAGTCATACTATGTTCCAGCACTGATTCCACCACCAGTGTGAATTTCCTTCCACCAGTGTCCTCAGGTCCCCTCCTACCCCCCCCCCCCCCACTAACCTCCAGCCTGCCTTTTTGACAGGCACATTTTTAAGTATGGTTGTAGTGGTTTGGTTTTCCTGTTTTCATTGTTATTGACTCTGTGGCTGGGTTATAAAACTGTCCCCAAGGACTTTAACCCCTGATTGTCTACCTCCTCCATTACTTCCCATCCATCTCTTCTTTCTTCTCTCCTAGTTTTCTTTCTTTCTCTGTCATTCTCTTCCCAATACTCTGGGAATAGGGGTAATCTAGGCATCCCTCCTTACCAACAAAAGTTTTGAATTCTGTTTGCAGCAAAAGAAGGGCATAGTTAAAAGAATACTAAAATTGAGATGTATGGCTTCTCTGAATTTATAAACTGTTAATTCAGCTAATTAACCATAAATTATTAGATAATCTTAAGCAAAAGCTTCTTTGTGGCTTATAGTTGCCCTAGGTACAGTTTCAGGGAATGAGAATGAAGATCAAAATTATACTTTCCAGTTTAATTATTCTATAATTCCATGAAATGGTTCAGGTGACAAAATCAAAATTTCAATGTTAAATGCCATGTGTATTTTCCTTAGACATAGTGCAATACTATACATTGAACATATATTATTATCTAATAGGTTAAAAATTTAAAGTTGAAGATATTTGTTAAGGCTCACAATTCACAGAAACAAAGAGAGTACCTAAATTTTCTATCTTCCAGTCACCTTTTTTGTAATCAGAGGTCCTAACAATGTATAAGTATGAAATATGTGAACCTGAAAAGTATTTGTAATTGTTTTCTCCTTTACAAATGTACAGTGTAGATGGTACAGTTGATGAATATAATAAAAATACAAGTTATTAAATTTTTCTCATTCTACATTCCACTTGCTTCTGAACAGACTGCATTTTTCAATAATGTGAAATTCCAAAATGGAAGACTGAGACATTTGCATACTCTTCTGTAAGAACAAGTTCCAGGTCTTTGTTAGGAAAAAAAATCTAAACTATAGCACACAGTGTATCTGCTGAGGAAAAAAATTATCTGAGTTTCCTTCACTTTAAAAATTTCTGAAGACTTTTTTTTTTTGTTTTTCGTTTTTGGGTCTCACCCAACAGTGCTCAGGGGTTACTCCTGGCTCCATGCTCAGAAATTGCTCCTGGCAAGCACAGGGGACCATATGGGACGCCGGGTTTAGAACCGATGACCTTCTGCATGAAAGGCAAACACCTTACCTCCATGCTATCTTTCCGGCCCCTTCTGAAGACTTTTTAAAATGAAAAATGTTTTCTATCCCAAGCAAAAACATGGTACTTTTACTAACTTTAATAATACTCAGCTAATAGTACTGAAAAGAAAATGTCACAAAGGAAGTTAAGTGTTGATTTATGTTGAGTCCTAATAATATCACTTTGGGGGGCCGGCAAGGTGGCGCTAGAGGTAAGGTGTCTGCCTTGCAAGCGCTAGCCACGGAAAAGCTGTGGTTCAATCCTCCGGAGTCCCATATGGTCCCCCCAAGCCAGGGGCAATTTCTGAGCGCCTAGCCAGGAGTAACCCTGAGCATCAAACAGGTGTGGCCCGAAAAGCCAAATAATAATAATAATAATAATAATAATAATAATAATAATAATAATAATAATATCACTTTGGGGAAATGTGCTCAAGATGAGCAAGTATGCCTTCTAAATAAGCTTCCAGTCTTTTCCACAAGAACCTCACACACAGAATTGAGAGCTGTGACTCATCACCCTCACTCCATCAAAGAATGCAGGACCAGTCCTAAAACAGTTTGATGAAAGGCAGGTCAGAGCTCCACCTCCTCATTTGCATACCAGAGAAACTTCTCTGGTCACCTTTTCAGTGGACCCTAATAGGGTCCTGTGTGATAGACTTTTACACCTTTTCCTCAACTCCCTTCAACTGTAATTCTCTTCTAAAGCTTCTGCTCCTGATGAAATTATGGGCAAAAACATTATTTCTTTCCTTCCACCATCAGGTTAGCCACTAATTTCCAACTGTCTCTAGCAGTCCTGCTGTGTGTGGCTTTGGAAAATTCATTTGATAATAAAAAAAAAAGATTCCCTTCAAATGACAGAAGCAAATATTTTTAAGACTGAGAAAAAGAAACTTTATACAACAATTAATTTCTCCTAAAACATGTACCTGTCATGAAAAATAGCCTGTGTCTTTTCAGTAAGCTAAAAGAGTACTGCATATCAATTAATGCTTTTCTGTGTCAAAACTAATTAAACTTTATATTGTTAAATTTAGAAGCTGCTTTATTAAAAAGCAAAAAAAAAAAAACTTGAAATTTCTATCTTTACCAAATCTCTGGCTTTCTTGCTGTCTGTATTTTATTTCCCTTGCTTATTTACCAGAAGATAAACTAGTCACTTTCCCCCCTGGCTTTGCTTAGTTATAACTTTTTTTAACTTCATGGACGATTCTATTTTGGACTTTGATAAAGAGAGATCCTGTCCTAAGGTTTATAGTGTTTGTTCTGATTTAAAATTTTTACTTAATTTAAAAACACATTAACAAAAATTCAACTGTAAACTGAAAAACAGAGTGGAAAATGAAAGTGTTTTGTTCCCTAAATTGTAACTCTTCAGCAATGGATAATGCATCTATTTTTCCTCACGGCTCTTTTTGTTCTGGAAAAAAAAATTATTTGGCATGGAGCCTCAGATCTTTAGTGGTAAGATTGAGATCTGGTTTTCAGACTCCTCATTGAAGGCATTTTCCATAAGCTCATTGGGAATGCTCTCCACTAGTTGAAAAGAGTGTTCTCCATCAACTATGTAGAACCTGCATCCGTCCAATGTAGGCTTCTAAAGCAGAATAACTAAATTATTTTTCAACTTGGCACAAAACAAGCCCAGGAGTCAGGTCTCTGCCCCAAGGGAAAGGGAAAGGGTAATTTGGCACAGAGAACACACAGTATCAGTACTCAAGCAGAAGAGGCTGAACAAATCTTTGTGTTTAGAAAAGGAATAAAGAATCAGAGGGTGTGTTTTCTTATTGGAGTCCACATCCAGAACTCAGAATTTTCTAGAAGAAACAAGAACATCAGGCATCTGATTTTACCTGTCCTGAGAGAACAGTACAAAATGGCAACACTGCAAAGGAGCACTGTCCTCACTCTGCAGGTTCTTCCAACACAAGTCTTCAAAGTTTGCCAAGTGTCATTTCAGAGCAGAAAAAGGGTTTACCTGGTTTCCTGTTTCTTGCATGATGTCAGAAGATGAAAGGTCTTTTTCTTTTTCTTTCTGCACTTAGGCCTTAAGGTCAAAATTCTCTTTTATTTCTTCTTCTATCTTGATGGTTAGAGACAGAGGACTCACATGTCGACACTTTTTTTTTTTTTGGGGGGGGGTCACACCCGGCAGAACTCAGGGGTTACTCCTGGCTCTACACTCAGAAATCATTCCTAGCAGGCACGGGTGACCATATGGGATGCCTGGATTTGAACCACTGTTCTTCTGCATGCAAGACAAATGCCTTACCTCCATGCTATCTCTCCGGCCCCACATGCTGACACAAATTAGTTTGATAAATGAAATAGTCTCAGGTACCTTACCTCAAAACAGGGCTACTATCCTATTTTAAGGAATTCTTTCACTAGGGTTATTTCTTTAAATTCCAAGGTTGATCTGAATAATCAATAGTTTTAAATAATGCTTTGATAGCAGACAGAATCTAGTACCGATCCATTTTTTTCTGTGGCAGAGAGGGGTACTTAGGGCCATAGTCCTTAGTGCTCAGGGTCTATTTCTGACTCTGCTTGGAAGTAAGTCCTGCTAGTGCTCAGGGAGTACATGCAGTGCTAGGGAATGAATAGTGGGTCTCCCTTGTGCAAGGTAAGGGCCTTAACCCCTGTACTCTCTTCAGCCCCTTCACATATTTTCTTAGGTAGTCCTCAGGGGCCCTACCTAGCTTCGTGTGCAGAGTCTACACTGGTGGTACTTGGGAGACCATATGAAGAGCTGGAATTTGAACCAATGTTATGGCCACAGCTGCATGAAAGACAACTGCCTTGACCTTTGCACTCTGTCCTGCTTCCTACACAATATTATTTATTTCAAAAATTTAGTTATCCTTCTGTTGTTGTGATGACTAAGATTATACAAACTTGTGGGTTTACACACAGTTTTGGTGCTCACAGATCTGCCAGGGTTAGATTTGGACATGTTAGTGCTGGGGATAGATAGATCTGGCATCACAGGTCTATCAGAAACCTAACACTGTTTTGAGTGAATAACATTATTAATGTTATAGGTAAATATGGAGCTATTTCAAAGGTTGCTTATATTAGTCTTGGGGCTTTAAATTATTTCTTAATCAGTTCCAAGTAACTTGAGAGAATTTATATTTTTCCAAGTATCAAAAACAAGACTCAATGTCTAACAAATGGTGACTAAAGGTACATGTCGGAGTGTGTCTGGGGTGTGTGGTTTCAGCTTCTGTGATGTGGGTATGTCTGTGGTATGTTTTGTGGATGTGGGGAGTGTTTGTGTTTACAGAATGTAAGTATGCCTGTGTGTGGTTTGTGTGGAGAATGTCATATGTGTATCTATATGTAAATGACAGGAATAGTAACATAATTTTTCACAAATAAAATTTTAGTTTTAAAAATTAGAATAAGATATGTATAACCTATATTTCTCTATGTTTACTTATAGAAAACATGGGCATAATAGTAAAAATCTACATATAATAACTTCTGAACACACTATTTAGTATACAGAGTAGGAAGAAGTTGATAAACATACAATGAGCTGGATTTTGGTTAAAGGGAGAAGAGTAATTCTTTCCAACAGATTAATCAAAGAAGTGCTTCTAAGTGGATTTTATTTCACTCTCTATAGCATTCAAATGTATCAAACTCAATTGTCAATATCTTCATTATTACCAAATAACAATATGGAAGTCAGAGTGCTACATAAAAGAATCATTATGGGGGCCGGCGAGGTGGCGCTAGAGGTAAGGTGTCTGCCTTGCAAGCTCTAGCCAAGGAAGGACCTCGGTTCAATCCCCTGGGGTCCCTTATGGTCCTCCAAGTCAGGGGCAATTTCTGAGTGCTTAGCCAGGAGTAACCCCTGAGCATCAAATGGATGTGGCCTAAAAACCAAAAAAAAAAAAAAAAGAATCATTATGTATTCTTAAGTAGAAATTAATTTAAAATTTTGACTCAGGAGATCAGTTTTGTACCAAGAGATTTATCAAGAAACTCTTCTGATGGGGAAAGTCCAGTATTCTCTCAAAAATAAGGCCAGGACTTTCTAAAGGTACATGTAGAAAGGACTCTTGAAGATTTTATGAATAAATGCCAGCTCTGGAGATTCTAAAACAAAGGGATTTCTCCTCCTCTGTCCCACAGCCTTTACAGGGCCCACTATTGCTCCTTGAACCTTTAAGGAAGTATCTTGAGGCTGAAAATGTTGTCATTTCCTAGTAAATACACAACAGCTCATCGCTACTGGTCTGGCACCTTGAACTCTTTTCCTTCCACCCCACCCACAAGTAAATTACAGGAAATAGAATTCAAATTTAAATTCGTTCAATTCAAGTTTTTTCCAATTGTAAAGACGCTATTTTTAAATAATTATTCTTGCTGGTAAGAGGACCAAAATAAATAAATAAATAGATGATAGATAGATAGATAGATAGATAGATAGATAGATAGATAGATAGATAGATAGATAGATAGATAGATAGATAGATGATAATTAAAAAGCTTGATTTGGGCTTCCTAAATTTGTAGACAATCCTAACTGTATTGTCTGTGAAATTTCACTGTCTGTAAGTTTATAGACTAGTCCAAACAGTAATCAATACACAAACTCTTTTGTATGTGCATTTAATCTTGGGATTTAGGTATACTATGTTTAGCTTTCAGGTCTAATTGTACAATTTATGACTGTTTGCTTCTTCATTTTTGCTGAATATCCTAAAGAAAAACAAAGTGATCTAGAAAGTAGTATTTATCTCTCACCTTTTGTTTGTTTGTTTTGTTTTGTTTCATTTACTATGATATTTAATGGTTACTTTTGGTTCATAGCACTTGAAGGACCACATGGGACGGTGGGACTCTAACCTGTGTCAGCTGCATGCAAGGCAACCTAGATCAACCACGTGCAAGGTAAGTTTATTATCTCTCTATATTATCTTTTTTGTTGTACTCTCACTTATCTGTGAATGCTAAATTATGAACTCAGATCAGTAAAATATTTTTATTAATGATTTTCAAAATTAAGTTATATTAGGAAAAATTTAAAAGAAGACAGCTAATTTTAGTATAGTTTTTTGCTTTGACTGTCTATAACTGTATGCCAATGTGGATGTAATTTCTACTCTCCAGAATTCCTTTTGTAAACTTTCATGTAAAAGCATTTTATTGGACATGTACAATTAAAATGTTCAACTTTTTGCTGAGACCTCACAATCTTTTACTAAGGCACCAGGGAAATAAACAGCCATGTCCATAGATTGTTATTTTTTTTATTTAAACACTTTGATTACATACATGATTGTGTTTGGGTTTCAGTCATATAGATTGTTATTTGTAATTATCAAATATAAATGGTTGGTACATAGATTGTATTGATAATAATCAAAACCATATTCTGGATTATATTTCTTGATGATAAGTGCCAGGTGTCACTGTTTTTAAGAACTTGTAGTGCTCAAGTATATCATCATGGAAGCAGTAGATGCTCAAGAGTGCTTTGCACTTAATTACATTCACACATTAGCAGGTGTATTTGGTTATAATGCATGGATTACTATGAACTGATTACCTACAGAGATGGATATCCTGCTAAGGACAGAGAATTCACACCCATTAATTCAGGGCAAGAGACTTGAGTAAAGTTATTGGTTACAGGGTAAGTGAAAGGAACAATCAGTGGACAATGAGAACATACTAGCCTTAGAGAGCAATCATCATTCCTTGATCATAGTGGTGAAGACAAGAGAGTATTGCTGGAATTCAGGGATAGCCGGAACCCTAATGGAGGGTACATCAAAGGAGAAATATGGACCTGAGAAGTACAGTGACTGCCAGAATATTTGTACTGAAACAAGGAAGAGGAAGAAATATCCTGACCTCTCTCTTTTTGTTCTCTGATCTTTTTTATGTTTAATTACTTAAAGAAAATATATCACCTAATTGACACAATTGATCATAATACATTTGTTTCAGGAAAAACAAAGGCAAAGTTATTAAAAAGAAGTAGAAAAACTAATGAGATGGAAGAGAAAGAAAAGATTCAATAGCAAGTATATATGTGCTCTGATCTTTTAAAGATCCCATTTCTCCCTAAGAAAACTAAATGCCAGTAACTTGCCATAAGGACAATGATGATGCACTGGTGGTGACTTAAGGACAAACTTGATTAGGATAAGACAGAAAAATGAACCTGGGTTCTCATCCAAAGACAAACTGCACAGAATAGTGTGTTTTTGCCTTCCCCTCCCCTTTCCCTCTCCCCTTCCATCTCTCCTCCCTTTTTTACTTCCATCCCTTCACTCTTTCCTGTCTCTTTTAACTCTACTCTGCTCTCTTTTCTTTTTATATTCTTTTATCTTCTCTATTTGGCTTTTGGGCTGCACCTGACATCGCTCAGATCTTACTCCTGGTTCTGAGCTCAGAGATCACTGAGGGGGTCATATGTTATACCAGTGATCAAACCCGGGTCAGCCATAGGTAAGGTACTACTGCTTCAGACTTGTAATAATATTTCAGCCAATGTCATTGATTAAAAAATAAATCTTGAGCACAACAGCAGAGCACTTGCCTTGCACACAGCAAATTCAAATTCAATCCCTGGTATCCCATATGGTCCCCCAAAATTGCCAGGAATAATTCTTGAGTGTAAGCTTAATAACATTTGAGCATTACCAGGTGTGGCTCTCAAAAACTATTTTAAAAAAAGTAAGCTCATCAAAGTTTATTTAACAGAAACATAATTTTTCAGAAAGAAAGGCAAATGTCAAATAATAATTCATTATATAAATATGTTGGATTTTGTTGTCATTTTGTTTGTTTTGGGGCCACATCTGGAGGCAGTCAGGGGCTACTCTGGCTCTGCACTCAGAAATTACTTCTGGTGATGATCCACAACTGAGAAGAAAGTTTCCTGACATCATAAAAAGATCTTGGGGTGTGAAAATGGGCATGTATGGAGCCTGTAGTAGTTCCCATGGCAATATGCGACAAGGGCAGAGAAACCTGTATCTCTTAGGACAAGGGAATTCCCTATGCAAAAAGAAGAAGAAGAAGAAGAAGAAGAAGAAGAAGAAGAAGAAGAAGAAGAAGAAGAAGAAGAAGAAGAAGAAGAAGAAGAAGAACAAGAAGAAGAAGAAGAAGAAAGAAGAAGAAGAAGAAAGAAGAAGAAGAAGAAGAAGAGAAGAAGAAGAAGAAGAAAGGAAGAAGAAGAGAAGAAGAAGAAGAAGAAGAAGAAGAAGAAGAAGAAAGAAGAAGCACAAAACCTTGCTATACCAGCCCTACCTTCCTTCCTTTTGTGTGTGTGTTTCTCTTTTTCTTTTCCTTAATAATTTTCCTTTTTCTTCTTTTTCTATTTTTCTCTCTTTTTCCTTTTTTATTATTTATTATTTTACTTTTTATTTACTTTCATTCTATGGTTATTATATGTTGGTGGTAGTTTTTAGTAGCTGGGTGCCTTTTGTTTGGTAGATGCTGATTTTTTTTTCTTTTTTCCCTTTCTTCTTTTAAATCAATATTTATAAACTCTAGAAGGAATCCTCCCAGTTATTTTTGCTGTTACTGTTGTTGCTGTTGTTTTTCTAACAGAACCACATAACATGAATTATCTTCTTCTGCCTCATGAATCAAGGGGGAAAAATTGGAGGGTACCAAGACCAAATAGTCGTATAAACATTGAGTGGAAATAAAAATGATCAGGCTCAAACACCAAATCCAAAGTCAAGGACAACAGAATTGATACCCAAACTACAAGCTATATATAGAGGAGCAGTTAACACTAGCAGATGGGGGTGTGGGGTGGGTGGGTGGTGGTGGTGGTGACAAGAGAGGGAGATATGGGATGCATGCTGGGAATAGGGGTGGACGGTGGACAACACTAGTGGTGGTGGGAATGGACCTGATTTATTGTCACCATGTACCTTAAATATTACTGTTACTGTGAAAGATTTGTAATTCACTTTGGTCACAATAAAATTATTTTAAAAAAGAGAGGAGGGAGATTTAGGACATTGGTGATGGGAATGTTGCACTGGTGAAGGGGGTTGTTTTTTACATGACTGAAACCCAACCACAATCATGTTTGTAATCAAGGTGTTTAAATAATAAAGGTATTAATTATATAAAAAAATAAATTACTCCTGGCAGTCTCAGGGCAGTATATGGGATGCCATTGATTGAACCCAGGACAGCTAAGTGCAAGGTAAATGTCCTACCTGCTGTGCTATCACTCTGGCCCTAATATATATATTTGTAAGAGTTGAACAGTTCAACAAATGGACTAAAGAAATTCATAGGAAGCAAATAAAAACAATAAACAGAATATATAAAATGTGCTTATAAGAGTTTGAGGTTTGAGAGTTAAAGGAAAGGGAAATAGTCAGGTAGACTTGGCAGAAAGGACAGAGCCCAAAGCCCCAGACATGGTAGAAACCTTCCATGAAGGACTGCGCCTCAATCACAGACCAAGAAAGGGAAGGAACGCGTCAAGTCATTATCTTGTATAAAGCAGAAGACTACAAACTACTGTTCCCTTTAGCTTGCATTTTTTGTATGATCACCAGGCTCGTCTTGTATTTGAGACTTAAGATAACTTAAGACAACTCAGTCTTTGATGAATAATCAAATATTAAAATAAGTCATTCATTCCTTTCTCAAGTAAGTTTTTTGCCTCATTTATTGACAAAATCCTGAGCTAGTACAGTGCATAGCTGGCAGGTAATTGGTAATGATGGACAATAGTAACTGAAAACCAGCTAAAAGAATGGACTAAGAGATGGACACACTATAGACTGTTATAGTTGGAAGACATCAAAAATTTAAAGAAGCAGTATAGAATTGCCAAGTAAAAACCTTCAAAGACCACCGTCAGTAATAAAACGTTATCTCAGAAACCTAAATTTCTTGAATTGGAAGGACAGATATAAGAAGGGGACAGTGGGGAAAGACAGAAAACAAATAGAACTGTGAGACTTCACAGCTTTGTTAAGGAAATTTCTGTTTACAATCATCTAAGAGGAGACAAATTCTGTGGAAATATCTTTGTTGTGTTTGTTATACAGTACTAAGAAGCCAAATTTGGTTTTCAGAAAAAATTTAGTGATTTATCTTATGATTTAAATATTCTTATATAGCATCCTCTTACCTTCAAAAAACCTTTTGCCCTCTTGACCAAATGGTAATGGCACCATTTCCCAGTAATATCTGATTGTGTACAAAAACTAGGGAAAGAAAAATTACCTTAATTTCAAATTTTGAAAAAATAAACGTCTTAAGAAAATACTTATGCTTTAAAAATTATAAACTGTTTATGAGCATACAATTTACAAGTAGAAATGGAATAAAATAAGTTTGATTTTTTTTAAAGTTCTGATAAAGATCTAAGAAAATTTGTATATTTGAATTATATAGAAAAATTTTGAATCTGTAAATAGGAGGTTTATTGCTTTCTATTTAAAATATTTCTATTTCTAGTAAAGCATTGCTTTCTATTTAGACTCATTGACTGAATTTTGTTAAAATATTTTCTATGTCTGATTATTTCAATATTCATTTGGCTAATTAATGAGTGTTTACAATTCAATACTAAATTGTTATTATTAATTTCTCTAACTAATCAATTACAATGAAAGTATATTGGTTTTCTATAAGAAAAGTCTTCAATGGGCAAAGAATGTGGCATCAGCGGTAGAACATATGCCTGGCATAGGTGATGTCCTGGGTTCAATCTCTGGAACTGCACAAAAATAAAAGTAAATAAATAAGAAAGTAAAGAAAAGCTATCTAATCCTCCTTATTACTTCCACAGTGGCATCTCAGACATAGTTAACTGATGAGCAGTCAACAAACAGAAGAGGGCCCGGAGAGATAGCACAGCGGCGTTTGCCTTGCAAGCAGCCGATCCAGGACCAAAGGTGGTTGGTTCGAATCCCGGTGTCTCATATGGTCCCCCGTGCCTGCCAGGAGCTATTTCTGAGCAGACAGCCAGGAGTAACCCCTGAGCACCGCTGGGTGTGGCCCCAAAACAAAAACAAACAAACAAACAAACAAAAAGAATCTAGTTAGGGGCTGGGCGGTGGCGCTAGAGGTAAGGTGCCTGCCTTGCCTGCGCTAGCCTTGGATGGACCGCGGTTTGATCCCCCGGTTTCCCATATGGTCCCCCAAGCCAGGAGAAACTTCTGAGCGCTTAGCCAGGAGTAACCCCTGAGCATCACCGGGTGTGGCCCAAAAACCAAAAAAAAAAAAAAAAAAAAAAAAACAGAAGAGAAACAGGGAAGAGAAAAGAAGAAAACAGGTTAATTTAGGTTTAACCTAAGAATATCAGCTAACTCTGCTCGAAGCAACTCTGTTATGAACAGCTTTGTAAATTACTGTCTTAATAAAAATGAAAAGAAGTCAGTTTAGAAGAGATTCCTACATTGTATTATCTGATGTGTTAGGCCTCAATCTCATCAACTACAGGTATTCTAAGATTTGTGTTCTATCAATTTACACATATAAAATGTTATTGAAGCAAATCTTCACTGAAAAAGTAGAATAGTAGCTTATTGGCTAGCATATAAATTCTAAGAGTAGCTCTAACACTAACTTACCCAGATAACTGACCAATTGACTCATTCATCTATAAAATGAATGAGTTGGATTTCATTATTGCTAAGATTCCCATTGGCTCTGATGTTTTGCATTATTTTCTCTTGAGTAAGAATTCTTTTTTGTTTGTTTGTTTGTTTGTTTTTGTTTTGTTTGTTTGTTTTTTTTTGCTTTTTTGGGTCACATCCGGCAGCACTCAGGAGTTACTCCTGGCTCTATGCTCAGAAATTACTCCTGGCAGGCTCAGGGGACCATATGGGATGCTGGGATTCGAACCACTGACCTTCTGCATGCAAAGCAACTGCCTTACCTCCATGCTATCTCTCCAGCCCTGGGTAAAAATTCTTTTCATTTTTTTTTTATTTGAAGGGTCTAGATAAGAAAGATTATTTTTTAAGATAGCACTATTTTAGTTGCCTCAAATGCTACTTATCAACATTATTTCTAGTCACAGCCTGGAAAGACCATAATCCTAACAATGTCTTAAAACTGGCACTTTTATATCTAA